>NW_006800246.1:496612-500773 GCF_000485575.1 Poecilia formosa | reverse complement strand
CGCCCTTGCTGGAGACGTAACAGAAACGTTCTGTAGCAGTGGCACAAATGTGTGATATATACCGTATATGAGATAAGCCTGAGATTGCAGTCGATCATTAGCTCATCTAAAGTCTATAAAACCTGTGAATAATGACTTCCACACATGTTGGAGGTAAAAAATAAAATCATTACAATGTGAAACTGTAAAACAATGAGGTGTTTTTAAACTCAGCCTTCTTATTTCAGATCTGGAATCAAAGCAGATTATTCTCTGACTGGGACATTGTTTTGATCCGCATCCTCTTTGCATTATTAATAGGCCCAGAAAACACTGACTCAAAGTCACTCTGACTGACTTTGAGAATCAAAGTTCTGCTTCCAGGAGGGTAAAAAAGGGCATCAGGGGACACAACACATATGATGCTGAGATGTCACAGAAATGAGGATGTTGCTGTTGCTTATTGCTGGAAAATGAGTAAAAACAGCTGACATCAGGAGGCAGAGATCTACAGAAAGTTATCAAGAGAGCAGAGACTCAAAAGTCATCTCTGGAAAACAGAGTGACAGGTTTTTTACAGCCTGAACAGTTTTTACAATGTTAGCCTGTCTGGAACATGTGCAAGTAAAACACCTGCTCCCTGCTCTGCACTCAACAGGAAGTTAGAGATTGCTGAAGAACATGACTCCCAATGGACGTCAGTGACTCATGGTTTGGCCAGAAAAAAGTTGATTTGTTCAACTCAGACAGGCTTCTGCATGTTTGGAGGACAACAACGTTGAGCACAACGTCCTGACAGTGAGCCATGGAGAAGGAACATTCAGGGTAAGAGGCTGTACATGCAGAAAGAATTAGAGACGTGACATTGAAAGAAAGCCTGCAGATGAGAGCTCTGCCTAAGAAGACAAATTACTATCTGATGCCACCTACAAGAGAAGGGCTGTGTGCATGAACTATAAAAGAAATTACACTCTTTTTTGTTCTGGTCAATTAAGATATGAGTTTTTAAAAGGTCCAATGTATCCCAAATCATTCCCATTTCATCCAAACAGAGATAAACTTTCCATGGCAAATTGAAAGCTGTAATTGTTAGTAATACAACTTTAATGAAATATTTAGTCACAACAAAGGCCCAAACAGATGTAACTATATGAAACTATCTGTGAAAGGATTTTCACAGATATCTCCACTAGTTCCTGGTAACAGAGACTTACTGTTATTAAGTAACACATAACTCAGACACATAATTTTATCTGTCAAGGAGTCTCTGTTCGTTCCTTGTAATGAATCGGTTTGCTTAAGTTCCAGTGTCTTTCCAGATCTCAGCTTCCCTACAGCCAGTCAGGATTGGCTATCTGTAGGGAAAACAAGTCCTTATCATCGCCTTCCTAAAATAATGGCACATTCCTTTTTTGCTAAAAGATGATTTAGGGGGAACAGAATTTCTTTATGCCATTATTTTAGGAAGGTGATGATATGTGAACTTTCCCTGGCTGAGCCTGCTGGTGGTGTCAATCCCTCAGATCAGCTGAATGAGTCAACAGCAATTCTTTAAAATGACAACAAGTCCTGGAAACTACAGGAACATCTCAGTCTGATGCAAATGGTTCATTGCATTCTGATACATTCAAAACGGACTGATGAGCTGGTCTGCATCAGTTTTTGTTCAGCTGACACCAAAGTCAAACTGGACACAGTCCGTGGAACTGCAAACTTAGAGAGATCCAAAGTCTAGATGTATTCAACCACCATTTACCCCAGGATTAATGTACTGAAACATGATGGACTTCACGAGAAAAACAGCAAAATGTTATCTAGAAAACCGTCTTATTTTCCCACTCAATGTTTATGGGTTCAAATTAAACGCTCTGAGGCATTTAAAGGGATTCCCTGAGGGGAGTTAAGCTCTTTTATGAAATAGGCCTCTGGTTTTGACAACTGTCACAGTAAATATAAGGTAAAACAAAAGCAGCCAGATTCATCGGCACAATTCACTTTCATCTTCAACACCAAAATCTCTCTTTGGAGGAAGCATCTGTTCTTAACCTCCCACACCCACAGGGCTCCCAGGGTTTCACAGCTGAGGTAAATATGCACACCTTGATGTAAAAAATGGAAACAAGAAGTCCATCAATGTGATGCTTGAGCACAGTGCAACAAAAGGATTACAGAGGTAATCTGTATTCAAAGCTGCACAGGGAAAATGAGCCATTTTAAGCCTTTTGTTTTGATTCTTTGGTTTTCTGGTGATTTTAATTAGCGCGACTTTTCAAAAGGAAATGCAGTTCACAGAGCCCAGTTCAGCTCAACCTTCATTCAAAACAGGATGGATGAAAATGCAGGGCGCAGAAGCTTTTTGAAGCTGGTACATCTTTCCTCTGGTCTGCTTCTCAACCAGACTGTTAATCCCCAGTTTTTATATAAGGAATCATTTTACACCTTCCTGCATGTCCTGCAACAAACCAGACAATGTGTATTTTAGTGGCTGTGCCCTTTAAACTGTGCATATAAGCTATTTATGCTGGAGAGTGTTTGATTATATTCGATTGAGCAGCGTAACAATTTGCAGCTCCACTGTGGAAATACCTGTCAGGCTTAGATAAGCATTTAAAATGGATAAGAGAGGCAGGAAGGATGCCAGGGGAGAGAAATAATAAAGACAAATGAAAGCTAGGACAATCTCTACTTAGAGGGAACTTGATTTAGAGATCATTGAAGGTGGATGGAGAGAGATAAATGTTTTAATGGAGGTTATTATTACTGATTAGACAGAAAGAACTGTTTGCCCAGAGGAATGTTTGAGAACATTGTCATTTTTGTAATCTCTCTGTAGAAAGGAAAAAAACTGTTGATCTACAAGGCAAAAAAATTAAGGCTAAAAGTACAATTACATTAACATAACTGCTGGTTGGAGGTTTACATTCACTTGTCATGTGCAAGACAGAAACTTAAAATGTTTATGATCCGTTTAATTTATTCTTTGTTTTCGCAGTAAACCCATAATATAAGACACATTGTCCATGAAGCTTTAAAACCAGACTTGGTTTCATCAGTTTGAATTCATTGTGAATCATTTTGAAACCAAAGCAGGTGAACAGTGACTAAAATAAGGCATCTAGTCTCATATTTCTCATATTATACTCACAGCAAAATCTGTATCAGTATCACTGAGCATATCAGTCATATTCCTCTGAAGTGAGATCAGGGCATACAGTAGTGTGAAAAAGTGTTTGCCCTCTTCCTTATGTCCTATTGTTTTGCATGTTTGTTACACTTCAGTGTTTCAGAACATCAAACTGATTTAAGTAATTAAGTGGTCAAAGTCAACACAAGTAAACACAAAATGCAGATTTTAATGGTGCTTATTATTAAGAGAGAAAATATGCAACCTTGCACGGCCCTGTGTGAAAGAAAATGTTGTTTTCACTGATGAAGAGTGTGTGAGATGTATGTCATTGTTTTTGGCTTTAAATGTTTTAATTTGCTAAAGTCAGTTGTAAAGTGGAGATCAGTGGAGTTAACATTCCATCACAAGTGGAATGTCAGTCATTCTACAAACTCACTGAGATATATGACATCTATCTGTCACAGAACATAACTTATCAAGAGATCATTTAATATGTACTAAATATTAATTTTATGCCATACTGACATATAAATTAGTAAGCAACTGTTGGTCTTTTTTTGTCTTTGTTGGTAGTACTGCTGCCTTGCAGCAGGAAGGTCCTGGGTTTGAGTCCCAGCCTGGGGTCTTTCTGCATGGAGTTTGCATGTTTTCCGTGTGTGTGTGTGTGTGTGTGTGTGTGTGCGTGTGTGTGCATATGGTTATTTGGCCAGTCTAACTCTGTGATGGAATGGCGACCTGTCCAGGTTGATAATCTATGAAAGGATTGCCCTCCTCCATCTTCTCCCTTAACTACTATCTGTTAAGTTAGTATGAGTTACTCTCTGTCTGAAGAAATGCACTGCTCCTGACCCAAAACAACCAAGCAGGGCCAGGAAAGGGGGCTTAACGCTGTCAATCATCCTCATGTACTTGCTGTTAAATGTCCTAAAGGTGGAAAAACAACTTACAGTTACATGAAAACCGTTTATTCGCCATCATGGTTATGGCCATCATGGTTATGGCCATCATGGTTATGGTCATCATGGTTATGGCCATCATGGTTATGGCCATCATGG
>NW_006800246.1:493564-495013 GCF_000485575.1 Poecilia formosa | reverse complement strand
TAATTAGCACACATTGCTCTCTGTATTCCAGAAAGCGCTGATCTACTGGGACTTTCACACATCAACTGCCTCAGGTTGCAGAAAATGATGTGAAAAAGAGAAAATGTCCAGTGAGCTGCAGAGATTTGAACCAAAACAACATGTTACTGTCAGAAAGAACCAACTAGTGAACTCCACATAAATCCTTCTGATTTTGACTGCAGGCCTCCTTTGGTTTAGTGACAGAGGTTATCTGTAGTAGCTTTAAATTAGCATTACATACCGTAACAAATATGTATCTAAAAAAGACAGTCTTTATTTTAGTTTAATTGTGATGGATGAAAATGAGATGAAAATTTAGTGAAAGTGAGCAGTCAGAATGACGAGCAAGATCATTTAAGACATTTTAGAGGGGAGGTTGATACTCATTTTCCTAGCATTTGTTGAAATTCCCTTTTAATTCCTTTTAATTTAATTCCTATTTTATTATTTTTTATTATAAGCTTCTTATAATCATTGATAGTTATTGGAATCTGTCAGCGACGTCAATAGGACTGAAAATAAAGCACTTGCTATTCTTTGGCTCTGTGAACATTTTCACCTGTACATACAATATTTGGACATCCCTTCACACAAAGCACTAGAAATCATATGGAGCCGTCCCCGGTCAAAACCAACAGCTGGGATTGAAAGATGGGGTTTGAGGCTTCAGCCCTACACCTTCACCTTAAAGTCATTCAGAAAGGAAGTCAACATCCCTGCTGACTGAATGTCTTTTCACCAGATTCCATCTCCAATAAGTGACAGTACACATGCTGCGAAAGAAGCAGACGAATATGTGAACTTCATTGCAGCTCATACAACACCAAAAACCATGACACTTTGATCAGAGACACTCACAGACTCCATTCTTCATGAAGTCACTGCTCACATTAGATTCCTGGCCGTTGCTGTCAGAGGACCATTTTACATGTTGTGGTTCATGTTACTGAAAACTGAGCAGATTATGTGAAGCATATCACTTACAAATCATAAAGGGCAAATGGTAGAGCTAGAACTGCTCTATCATTTAGCTTTGGTTGAAATCCTGTGACTTCTCACTAGCTGGGTTTCCATTGTGTGGGAATTAAGAATTTTGTATAGATTGTGTGTTACTTTCAGTCCTCTAGTATTCTGTTTTTCCATATACAGTGCCTTACCTTTGATTGCACTCACTGTGTCTTGTTCCCTGATTATGTCCACGTCTTTCGTCTTGTCCTCTGTGGTTGCTGGTCCCTTGCCACTTACTGTCTGTCTGTGAGGCTCTCCTGGAAACATTGATTTTTTTTTCCTATGCTACTAGTTCATGACTGTGTCTGATCATGATCACAGTTGAGAGTTTAAAGAAGTGTTTTCATCCTCACCGTAAATCTGAGTCACTCTACTCCTTTTCAACGACAACAAATCAAGACACATTGACCATTTCAAAAA
>NW_006800246.1:490149-493528 GCF_000485575.1 Poecilia formosa | reverse complement strand
CATCATGGTTATGGCCATCATGGTTATGGCCATCATGGTTATGGCCATCATGGTTATGGCCATCATGGTTATGGCCATCATGGTTATGGTCATCATGGTTATGGCCATCATGGTTATGCTACTTGCCTGAGCATTCATGACAAGCTGTGCTAGCTGCAGCGTACCGGAAAGCAAGGGGGGTGAGGGATATGGGGAATGAGCAGCGCCACAGAGGGGTGATTGACAGCATTAAGACGCTCATCCAGGCCCTGACTGAGATCTAATCTGATTTGATATAATCTGGGAGAAGGCAAAAAAGAAAATGTCCATTTTTTCAGATGATGTCTCATGATATACTGTGACAGTTTCAACAAATATATATAAAAAAATATATATTTTAATGAAAGTTACATACCACAGCTTTAATGTGTGTCCACCACTTTGTATCATAGAATTACTGTAACTCTCTAGTTATTGTCCTTTATTTGCCAATTAATTTGCCAAGAAAGTCCTCTGTAAACTTTCATTTGACCTTTTTGCCATTGTGAGTTTGTTGCAGAAGGGCGTGTCTTTTTCTTATACACACACACAACAAACTGTCAAATGTCAGTGGTTACGGCAGAGCACGGCGGCGTGTGGAGGCTTCACAGAGAGCGATGATTGCTTGTGTTATCAGTGTTGAAACAGACAAATCAATCCCGCCCTGACAACCACACAATTAACCGCTTTATTAGCCTGCTTGTAGACCAGATCATCATGAGGGGGGAGTCAAGTACCCGCAAATAAATGTTCCAGCAAAGAGTGTTGAAGAAGGCAAGGAGGCACACAAGAGTGTATTTAGTATGGAGAGCGGGGACAGAGTGAAGATTGATTGGGCTGATTAAAACGGTGATTTGCGGAGTGGATCAGAGCTCGCTGCGTCTCGCTGACCGGCCCTTCTTCAGTCACTCAGGACTCAAACTGGGCCGCTCACACACGCAGGGAGGCCAGTTTGTGAGCTTACGCTGTTTTTTTTCACTCCTGCATATTTAATGAGACTTTGACTGAAGGGAATTTGTATGAAAGGACGAAAACCTGTGGAGGTTATAAGTCATTTCATTTTTCCTTGCGCTCAGCATTTTAATATGGCTGCCGCTGCTGCGCACAAACACTGTTTGCTTTTTCATATTACAAGCTGACATTTGTAAATGCTGCTGCGGTAAACATGGAGACCATGGTACAGGCGCTGCTCACAGCCTGATCCCATCCACTCACAGGCATCCAGAGCAGGGATGTCATCTGCAGAAAAAGTACTGAAAAACAAAGGAACCTCTTAACTCACAATTTGTTAGTTAGCCATTCAACTACTGATCAATTTGATGTTTTCAACATAAGTAGCAACATAGACTCTCTTGTCGATAACATAATAAATCACATAGAAATTACTCAGTGCGGTTATTCACTTAAACAGGGCAAATTTCACCCAGTGAAGTTCACAGTGAGCAGTCAGGGTGGTGGAGAAATAGATTTTAGATATGATAATTAGCACACATTGCTCTGGGTATTCCAGAAAGCGCTGATCTACTGGGACTTTCACACATCAACTGTCTCAGGTTGCAGAAAATGATGTGAAAGCACCTATCCAAACCGGCTTGGTTTGGATAGGTGCTCTCCTGAAACATTGATTTTTTTTTCCTGTGCTACTAGTTCACGACTCTGTGTCTGATCATGATCACAGCTGTGAGTTTAAAGAAGTGTTTTCATCCTCACCGTAAATCTGAGTCACTCTACTCCTTTTCAACGACAACAAATCAAGACACATTGACCATTTCAAAAATACATTTCCTACATTTTTGATTGAAAAGTTTGGGTGCTAAGGTGAGGAGGTTTTTAACCATATTGAAATTTGTTTATTTTGCAAAACTGCAACGGAAACATTTTTTTTCATCACACAAGTCACATGATTAACTACTGGATGTTGCCACTGGTGCAAACCATGAAGAAGAAGATGACAGGAAGTAGTTGGAGAATCATGGCCTCATGTTTTTTAATGACTTATCACATGAACAAACTTATTCACGTGTGGTTTTAATTCTGGTTCTCCTTAAATGGAAACACCGCATTTGCAAAAAAAAAATTTTTTTTACACTAGTGGAATATTGACAAAGTTTTTTTGCACATTGCTAATGGAAACGCAGCTGGTGCTGCCTTGTAGGGGAAACAAGTCCAGTAGAATCTCCAACCTGCAGCCGTCTCTGAACAGCAGGAAGCTGGGAAAGGTCTCAAGAGAGTCAGTCATAAATCTTTGAACGCCAACAGGCAGTGGCAGTGTAAACACAAACTGTGGCCATCGTTGAGTCTGCCGAACCAATGCATAGCTAAACTCACTGATCCGAGTATGTGTGTGTGTTTGTGTGTGTGTGTGGACACTCATTGATTGCCCTCTTTGCAATTGGGTAGGTTAACTCAGCTGGACCAGAGCGAGAAGGAACGAGAGGATGAATGAGGATTATTTGGTGCGTTCACACACACTGAAACACACATGCATGTGCGTATAAAATCAATAGGTGGAAGAGGAACATCACCCTGAAGACTGATTGTTTCCAGCCCAGATGCAGAGGGGGAGAAAATAGCTTTCTTATTGAATCAACACCAACCTGCTGCTCCCCGTTTCACACACACTGTGTGCTTCCTATCATACCAGTTTGGTGTGTGCATGCATGTGTGTGTCTGTGCATGAGCCAAAGGTGGTGGGAGGATGGTGGATATAAATTCTTGATGAAAAGCATCAGACACAATCTAATGACCCTGGAGCTAAATTTGTCTGTTCTTGCCATTTCGTCAGTCCTGCTGATTCCTGCTGTTCATTCACAAACAGCTAAATTATTATCCGTCAAAAAGATTGTTACTGTAACACAAAGATTATTACTATTGCAACAGTCTTTTTGATTTTTGTTTCATCAGATTTTTGTACTCTGCTGGTTTACAGAGGATGGTTGTGCTGATAAAATTATCAAGGCATCATTTTATGCAGAGTAAACATAGTGCTTTGGTTCCATATTTATTTCCTGCATTAAATAGATAAATAGATTAAATAGATCTGCGATACATAGCATGGTATGACATACATGGTGGATGTCCTGAATAGATCCTCAATTGATGCTCTTTATTATTAACATACATTGTCTAGGCACTGTTCAGAACAACAGAAGGAGTCTTCTTTCTGCCACTGTATGGGAATAGAGGCAGTTAAGTGGGCCAGTTATCTGCTGGAGTTCTATCTGGTCTGACCCAGCTGGTTGTATTTATCTGAACCACTGAGTCACAGCTGATCTTCCACATATTCCTGCTCTCTTAAATTGGCACTTAGAAAAGTATTCATCCCCTCTCTAGTTATCTGTGCGCCCCCCCCCCCCCCCCC
>NW_006800246.1:475763-490139 GCF_000485575.1 Poecilia formosa | reverse complement strand
AAACGTATTTTTTTTTGAGTGTGCGAGAGTTTTTGGTAGTGTGTGAGAGACAAAACGTATTTTTTTTTGAGTGTGCGAGAGTTTTTGGTAGTGTGTGAGAGACAAAACGTAAATTTTGTCCTAAACGGCCCCTCATATATTCCTGCTCTCTTAAATTGGCACTTAGAAAAGTATTCATCCCCTCTCTAGTTATCCGTGCCCCCCCTTGAGTTGAATGTTTTCTATCCTAACAAAGGCTGAGCAGATTGTAGTGTGTGTTGTGTTCTCCTGCTACATAACAGCCAGCCATGAAATCAGGTCAAAGAGATTTTAACTCTATGAACTAAATTTACCAATCACAGTAGAAAGTCAAATCTTAAGACTTTTATGAATTCTAATATTAATCAAATTGGAGCATGAAGAGATCTTTTTAGTTGTACGTTATGACACCAGCCAGTTCTGTCTGAGGCAGAGGTATTCTCATTTAGAAAGAGCTTCTGTCAAATATAAAAAATGTCTCTTCTCTTTTCAGAGTATGAAAGGTATGACAGCAGTGCTTCTAAATGCTGGAAGCACTGCTGACAGAATATTAGAGAAAAACAAATTTGATAAGAAATCCACTTTAACAAGGGGCTGAAACAGCCAGCAGGGGCGGCCCATGGAGATGTGTCACAGTGAAAGCCTTTTCCTTTAGACTGGCTGTCTGTTTCACCTGTAGGACAGGTTGGAGTTTTGCAGCAACTCCTCATGTTGTCTTTGGCTGCAACTCCCACAGAGGCAAATGATGGCAGCTGAAGGGAAGCCACGGAAATAAGACGAGTCCTTTCAGCTCTCAACTTGGCAAACATAAACAGATTCATTCCTGCCGTAACACTTTTTCCAGATCACTTTCTCCTTTTTTCTCACAATAATCTCTGACTTTACTCACATTTGCATACATATACACAGCTGTGCAAACAAACAGCCTTAATACACACATGCCTATAAGAGCAAAACTCAATCTGAAATGTCTCTTGTTGAGTCTGTTCAGATTAAAGGGATTAAAAATCATGAAGACCCAACAGCAGAGAGCCAATGAAAGAGTTGTTCCTACGGTAACAGCACCTTCTTCCACTCTGCTACATTATCTTTCTGCTAAAAACTCCAATCAATCTCCAACCTTCCATTCATCAGAAGTTTTGATTTTCACTCACTTTTGCTAAATTTAATGCACTTAGAAAAAATACATTTATCCCCCTGCTTCTGGTTGTGTGTATAGGTCTTCTAAAAATAAGCATAGAAATTTAACCTAAAAGACCCTTTTTCAGGGTCTTTTATTTGATTTATTGTATTTTCACATTTTTGGCATGTTAAGTTTGTAAGCCAATAGTTTTTGTCACGAGGAGTGAGTTTGTGGATGGATCTAGATGCAGACAGGAGCTGAGAGCATGGATCATGTTGAGAGTATTTAGGAAAAAACTTACCAAAAAAAACCCACAGGGAGCCAGAGCAGAACAAAAACCATAAATTCATGAAAAAAGGGCGGGCAGACCGGGAATCAAATTGGAGATCCAACAATCACAAGGCGAACTCTCACTGCCTTCGCCCCCTTCAGAGATATTTGCTCTGTGAACAGGTGAATAAAGCTTGTATTTAATGTCCAAAAAGTTTCTATGTTTTTCCAATCACTAGTAGAGTGATTTGATAAGTCCATCTCTCCTATTTTGCAATTTGCCACTCTATTGAAGTCCTTCTGAAACATAAAAAAAATAATCTAATCTGGAGTAACATGAATGTGGGTGAAAGAAAAAAATCATAGTCTTTTTTATTATTGAGTTTTGCTCTCTCCAAATATCTTGGAGTAATGATTCTTTGATAATTAATTTAATATTTTTAGTTTTGCTTAATACCGACCTGTGTGAATTTGAGGAGTACTGAATATTAGAATGCCCTGTGCCTCCACTGCAATCAATTCAAATATATTTATAACATTTAAACCCTGATCCTGGTGAGGCATATACATTTATAAAATTATAAAATTACCCTCCAAATATCCCTTTACTAACACAAAATTTTCCTCCCTGTTCTTTCTCTCTTGAATAGAATTAAAGTGAAGCCTACTTGAAATTAAAATAGTCACACCTCTTTTATGGAGTTTTCACACAAAATTGCCATATTTGCTACATTTTCAGCTGGTGAGGTTCTCTTTCATACTGCACTGTCAAACGATCCAAACTGATTGAAAGGCCTGTTACGCCCCCTCGCCTGTGGTGGCGCTGCACCAAGAAGTACTGAAAGAAACACAAAACCTCTGAAGAAGACCAGTTCAACTTCCTTCTTCAAAATATATAAGCAAAAACAGAGTAGCATCAGATTTTAGTGGTTAGAGAATTTCTCCATTAATATACATTACTGGTTTGGACATCGCCTCCTGCTGGCCATTACTATGCACAGATTCATGTCCACAAAACCACACTGTGGACATGACTGTGAGATGAGCAGGAATCTGTCACAAAAATGGTCGTAGCGTCCTTATTTCTTACCTGGTTCCTCCTTCTGCAAGCGTTCTTCTGGCCATTCAATAAAATTCAGTCACCTGTGTTTTGGATCCAACGCACCTGGACAAGGAGTGACCTTCCTCTGCCAGTGAAGGAAGGTTTCAGGTTGCACACTTTGTGCTTTCCAAAGAAGGGCCACGGAAAGATAACAATTGTTGTCTTAGTCCTTTATTATAAGTTCCTCATGACAGGTTTGCTTTCTGGACTCTTCTTCCTGTTGAAGCTGGAAGTCAATCAATGTAGTGCATTGTGGGATTAACAGTCTTTACACCAGCCTCCTCTATTCAGTCCTTCATGGCTCTAACATCTGGCACCAACACCTTAACGAAGGTCCTTCCAAACTTGTGAAGTTTTTAATGCAAAAACATAATTTGAACCGAGACCCACGGTCAAAACAAAATGAAGTCCAGAAAGGTAATAATAAAATTCATGTTCATTCCGGCTTCACATAAGAAGGGTTTTGAGTCGTCGTTGGAGGACATTTCTGACATGTTCTCAGTGTTACTTCAAACAGTTGGAGAAGATCAGGATGTCATCTAGGTCAGTCTTTCCCAACGCTGGTCTTCAAGGCACACTGACCTGCATGTTTTAGATGTTCCCCTGCTTCAACACACCCCACTCAGATGATTGCAATTCAGTAACACCCTGTTAGTCAGTCATCAACTGAAGTCATGAGTGCTGAAGCAGAGGAATGCCTAAACCGTGCAGGGCAGTGTGCCTTGAGGACCAGGGTTGGGCAAAACTGATCTAAGTAGGCAAAGACAAATCTGTTTAGAATGTCCCTGAGGACATCGTTAACTAGTGCCTGGAAAAATACTGGGGCGTCAGTTAAGACAAAAGTCCTAACTAGGTCTTCAAAATGTCTAGAGTGCATTGTAAAGGCTCTCTGTCACTCATCACCTTCCCAAATGCATAAGCATGAAGATGCGTTTCTATGTATAAACTACACATGATGAATATAATCAAAGCTAATTAATCAGCCTGAGAAGCTGAAGTTTATGATCATTTCATGAAGGCAAACATCAAATGTTCACCTGCAGGATGAAGAAGCAGCTGCAGCTCCACAAGTTTTCCTGATTGCTGATGAAACAAGGTTCATTTCCATCCTCATCACCTTTCAGTACTCGAGGCCTCACTCACAAAACGCTGCTGTTGTCTCATGTCAGGCTGTTTCACTAAGCAGTTAAAATGTTCTCATAAGAAGACAGACAGGCTCATTACACTCATTTTGTGGTGATTATGAATGCAGCTCATAAACACAATGATTTTAGATAAAACACTGATATCTTTTGAATCAACGATCATATTAAAAACTAATTATACCATCTCCTTAATGTCTGGTTTTATGTTCTACGCCTTTTGCCCTTCAGGAGATTGTAAAATGACATAAATACAAAAATTCATTAAAATTAATGTTTTTATTCTTTATTTAATAAAATGCAGTTGTGTAAAAACAAAAGACTCACCCACCACCACACCCTGAGCAGCAGTTACTTCATTCACACACCACCAAAGGTCTGATGTCAGAAAACTCTTTCTGTTTGTCCAAGACAGATCTCGCTGTTTTTCATCCTCTGATGATAGAAGGGAGATATTTTTTAATCACATTTGGTGAAATACATTGAACCATGTGATCCAAAGCGATGCAGAGGCTGGTGTGTCAGATGATGAACCAGATGGTAACTGAATGTGAAGGCGAAATGCAAGGCAAACATTTGGAAGAACAAGCACTTGTTCATAGATCATGTCTGCCCTCTGTGCTTGCTGCAGCATCTTTCCACCTCCCAGCTCTCCATGATCTCCTGCTCCACCCAAACTGTGCTCTATCTAGCCTCCCCAGCCTCCATCATTCCTACTCCAAAAGCCAAAAGACGTCTCATCCAGGACGTCACTTAAGACCAGAACAACATCTAAAGCTCTGCCGCCGTGGCTAAGGTCAAAGTTCAAGATTCAACACAAAGAGACTCACTTTGTGTTGAGTCAGCTGTGGTTTTGGCTTTGGACTGTTTCAAGGCCAAAACCACAGCTGACCAAAAAGAACACAAAGACCTGTCTCACATTTTACAATGTCTTGATAACTTTGGGGAAAATATTCTGTAGACTGATTTAGAAAACACACAATAATGATAGAGAGAGCTACAAAAAAAACGTGTGACGTTGGTTAAGCTACTTATTATAGTCTAAATAGAGGAGAGGGGCTGCACAGTGGTGCAGTTGGTAGAGCTGTTGCCTTTCAGCAAGAAGGTCTTGGGTTCAATTCCCAGCCTGGTGACTGCTCTCCCTGTGCATGCATGGGTTTTACCTGGGTACTCTGGCTGGAAAGCATCTTAAATTATACATGAAAACTGATGAACCCTATTTTGTCTTAATTACAGGTTTGCCACATCAGTCTGATTATACTGGAACCACAAACACTGGGCTTGATAATCAAAAAGAAGTAAGTCATTGTTTTCCAGTAGTGTAGGGCAATATAAGTTTACTTTACTGTAAGACACTTAACATCTTTCCACTGAAGAAATTTTATCTGACTTTTTAATACATATTAAATACTTACTTTTATTGTCATTGATATATTCATTAATTCACTACTTTTTGTTATTACAGGATGGAACCCATACAACAAATTACTGGCTTGAAACTTCAGAACCATTGTCCAATTTGCCTTAATTTACCATTAAACCATCAGAGTGAAGGATTCTGTAGAGCTATCACAATTTTCACACTGCCATACTGTGAACCAGACAAGTTTAACAAGACACAACTACTGTTATTAAAGTCTTTTGGAAAAACTCGTTTTATTATTGTTATTATTGTTAAAAGAAAGTGTTACACTGTGATGGAAACCAGGGCTTCCATCCCTAATTGATTATTGCTATTATGTTGTTTAGTTTATTTACAGATCAAATGCTTTTTGTTTCAGTACTTTATTTCAGTTACATTGACATTTAAACATTCTTTCAGGCAGACGGACTGGCCATCCTTTCTGTACAGGGAGATTGTGGGTAAAATGTCAGTTTGTTTCTGATTTCTATTGGTTTAATTTGAGTTTGCTAATTGTTAAAGTACTTACCTTTTCAGGGTGTCTTGTCAGCAGGGTGGAGTAACAAGGGGAGCTCCAGGGGCTGTATTAGAGAATTGAAGGGTGGCTAAACTCTTAAATATATAAGTAAAAGAAATAACGCACAGAGACGTAGTTCTTGCTGCTAGGCCATAGATGAGCCGGATATTTATTACACTACCACAGATTCCTCATTACAGTTTCATCAGTTCAATACTCAAACATCTTCCCAAGTCTCAACAAAAAATCTCCCCGTATTCTAAAGATCGACCTTTTTTATACATTCTCATCCTCACTGATGTGAGCTGGAAAGTTTCAACCAATGGCGTTGCTACCCTTGATTTACGTAAAGATTCTGGCGTGCCTTATACTAAGTGTGTATTGGATGACCTTTAAAATATTTCAGACCTCATGAACTCAACATCTGCTCCATTTCAGAATTGTTGAATAGGACAATTTATCTCAAATTGTTGTTCTTATATTTTTCAAACAGACGTCCTTTCCAAGTCATTTTTTGGTTCCATTTGCGCTTTGCACGCAAATGGAAGGAAAGGATTCAGGTCAGGTTGACCTAGAGAGGCCCCAAAATCCTTTTGCAAAAACAACTCCTTAAATAGTATTCCCGCTCTTACAGCTGCTCCTGGAGCATACCGTTACAATTAGGAGGGATAATACTCTGAGGAATTATATTTAGTTAAATTTATTCTTTGATTGACCTTAGATTAGTTTAGTTGTAATGATTTACATGCATGTAAATATTTGTTGGTACCATTTATTGTTTTGCTAGATTTGTGTAAGTAGTGTTTGTTTCTCATTTATTCTTTTTTGACCACCCCTTTACTTGGTATAAGTGGTGATTTTGCCCAAAGTATAAAAAGCCAGCTTCTTTGTCTCACTGGGAAAATTGGTGTTGGCGTAAATGTGAGCTGCAGCTCAAAATAAATCTACCTCGACTACATTTTGTTGCCTTGCCTCCTTCCTGAATGCAGAGCCTCCGCCAGTCAAAGTGACATACACTTTGACCGCCCCCATGCATTTTTAAAATGCATGGGGGCGGGGCATTAGATCAATCCTGTTGTGACAACTTCCTGAAGGAGGAGTTTCAGAAAGAGCAGGAGTTTTTAAAGAGACAGAGTCCCAATTTCAAGGCATTAAATTATGAAGTAATTTCTTTTAAGTCATATTTGATACATAGAGCATTTTTACGACAACTCAATGTAATAGTTACTTAATTGTACTATAAAATGGCTTTGTGTGCATAATTCTGGCTCTATATGGAAAATCTGTTTGTCAGTTTGAGCTCAAGTGGACCAGCACGTCCACCACTGAATGGATAAAATAAAAAATAAAATAAAATACCCCAACAAGATTAAGATTTAGAAATGGTTTAGTCCAAGTCTGGAATTAGATCAGCTTAAGGTATTGTGCCATGACCTTAAACAGAATGTTGCCACTTTCAGTCAGCTAATCCTGCAGTGTTAGCTGACTGGAAACTCTTAAAAGGAATGGGGCAACGATCCTGCACTGCGATGGAAAAGCCTCGTTAGCAGTTGTTGCTGCCAACAGTGTCATAGCCAGTTAGCAGGCTGAGGGGTTGAATACTTTTTCACATAGTGCCGGGTTGGTTTGGAAAGCTTTTTGCTCATTACTAAACAAAACTGTCATATGAAAACTACTTTTCTATTTTATTTGGGCTATATTCATCTGATATAACTATTTGTTTTTTGATCTAAAACATTTAGGCAAAAACAAAAGAAATCTGTAAGGGGGCAAATACTTTCACATTGTACCATCTTAATAGTTTTAGTTTACTTCTTTGGCTGGAGAAGCTGTGTTGTATGTTTGCCTCATTACTCAGCCTCCTCTCAGACTGTGCTGTTCAGTTTGCGCTAATGTTTCTCTGATTGCAGCCTGGAGGTTTGGGAGTTGGAGAACATGCATGTACCTTGCTGCATGTGGAGGTAGAAGAGCTCTGACATGTCTTTTCACAAAACGCTGGGTTTATCATTATTTGGCACTGACTCTCAGTGGGGATACTCCTTTCTGTGGGAGTCACCATATGAAGTTTACAACAAATGAACTCCAAAAACATGTTATGTTTTACATTTGGCAAACTTTTATCTTTAAGTAAGTCTTAGGCCACGATTCATTCCTTAATGTTAGACATACCCAACTCCACCCAACTATCTCCTAACACTTCAGTCATGTAGCAGTTCAGATAATCCTCCCCGAAATGAGATGTTCTGTTCAGAATATTGAGTCAATTAGATGTAACATTTTATCTGCATAAAAAGACATTTCTACCTTAGGAAACACCGGATAGTTTTTATGAGAATTCTGGGTCGTTTGGTGTTTCCAGTATTTGCCTTTTGATATGTTTATTTTAGCCGTATTTTATAACTGCATCATGCAACTTGTATAGAAAAAATGCTTATTACACTGTGCCGTTATTAGTGCATGCGTGACACAAAAGGCTGGCTAACATCTTTCTCATATCAGGTTTATTGACAATCAAAAGGGTGAAATGTTGATATGAGAAATTATCATTATGTTGTCACAGTGTAATATAAAATGAACAATCTGTGAAAAAAATGGCACATATTACAAACTGCAGAAATACACAACTCATTCAGAAACAACCAACCAGAGCCAGAAGGAGGGTCTTAGCGCTGTCAATTACTCTTGTGTTCACCCTTCCCCGTAGCTTTCTGCTAAGCTACAGCTGGTTCAGCACAACAGAGCCTGTCAAGAATGCTAAGGCTAGTTAGCATAGCCACAGATGACTGCATCTTGCTCCTGCTTTCAGTAAACAAAAGATGACACATTTTAGTTTGGTGTGGTGGCAAAGTGTGAAAAGGTTCTTAGCAGCTTTGGGAGGCGCTGTCCCTGCAGCAGGCTTCAGGAGCCTCAGTGATCTGAAACAGAACCATAACCCGATGCAGGCTTCAGTGAACATGTGCTTCAGCGCTCTTGCTGAGCGACTGCATATTTGAAATGAATAACAGCGGTGCTCGGCTCCCACTGGTTTCTATTTCCTCAGAGTGTAAATTGCTGGAGTCTCATTTTCTGAAAATAAACATGTCTGCAGGCGAACACAGTGGACAGGAGTCTTCATTCTGCCTCTGAGATGCTGATAATGAAACAACAAACAAAAGCAAACTGCTATCAAAAGGAAAGGAAGTTATTCCAACATTTATTACAATACAGACGCTCTGATGACCTCATTTGACACTGATCAAACAATAAGCAAGAAAATAAATGTGATTATGTATCTAATCTACATTGCAGACTAAATTTATATTTTTCATATATTTATGCTGTCATTCAATCCATTTATATTGCCTCTTTTATTCATCAGCTCATGTTTACTTTTGGAGCTTATAACTGTCTCCTGTGTGTGTAATATATTTGTCTGCTTTGAATATCATCTGTTCATTTCTCTCTAAATGTCATAGCTCATTTTCTGTTTGCAAACTCTGAGTCTTTGATGTTACTTTGATTGGTTTTAAGATTCTCTTCTTTGCTGTGGTTAAATTGGGTGTAAATGAAGATGGATGGAAGTAAGAAAATGAGACAACGAAGAGAAAACTACAAGCTTTGCACTTATCGCAGCATCATCAGCTACATGTTCCTTTTAGGAAGGTTTAGTCTGTTATAGGCCACTACCTATCTGTTATAGGTAGTGGCGCAACTACACATTATTCAGGTGGATGCGAAAACATAAAGCCCCCCTCCCCCCCTTCCGAGGCAACGATATGTGAAGTGTAAAAATCGCTACATTTACCTAGTTATGGGCGAGAGGTGAAGGACTGTAAGGCGCGCTGAAGTGTATGGGAAAACATAATCGGCGCGGCACCCCCTCTGGTGCTGCGCCCCTATGCGTTGCATACGCTGCATACCCACTTTTTGCGCCTCTGGTTATAGGACACTCTATCAGTTATGAATGATTTGAATCTTGTTTAAAGTTTTCTTTTTCTTTCTGGTGCTTGTCTTGTGTTGATTAAAAACTGACCTAAATACTAGTCCTATAGGGTATGCAGGTCTCACCCAAAATAAGCAATGTACTAAGAGTGAGCTTGTGCCTATAAGTGTTGAACAAGTGTTTGTTGTTTCAACCTTCTTAGAACAATAATGCTACAATTTGAGTCACTTATTTAACTCCATCCTAAATGTCTTCAATAGGTTAAGAGTGGACATCATCCATCAGCAACATGGAACGACTTTCTTAAGTGAAAAATAGTTACGTAAGCATGAAGCAGTTCATTTTAGTTATGTGATTTTTAGAAGCTTAATTATATGAACATAAAAATGTACAAAACACATTTGACATATTTTAGTCTGTATTGAAAAAACTTGTGTGTTAACCTTCCACATGAGAGAACAAACAAGAAGCATAGGCTGCTGCAGAGTTAAATACTGAATATCATTTTTTTTGTCATGAGATGATAGTTACCATTGTTGGACTCAGAAATGATGAAGTGTTAAAATGTGATGATAAAAAAAGATCAGACCCACAGAATGAGAGGTATTTCATTCTAAAAATGAAACTGCAGACTCATGGAAAACCTACATCCATCCATCCATCCATCCATCCATTTTCTTCTGCTTATCCGGGGTCGGGTCGCGGGGGCAGCAGCTTCTCCTACATGGAGAATTTTATTATTATTCTCAACAAAATGACATAAATGAGTTTGGCAGGGGGAAGCAGTCTGGTTTGAGTGGAGAGCCAGTGGAGGGCGGACATTGTTTCTCCTTCCCACAGTAAACAAAGATGCACCAACCATGTCGGTACAAATCAAACTTGTGCATGGAAACTGTCACGGATCATGAAGCACAAACATCAAGCTGCCAACAAAGCTTCAGGGGAGAACCTGTTCACACAGATGATGAGACAATAATAAACATTTATAGAAATGTGTAAAACACCATTTGCTTCCTCCTCTCCAGAGAGCAACATGTTGGAGAAAAACAAGTCCTTCCAACTCCGACAAAGAAATAGACGTGTTGTTTAAATAATCCAGTAGTTGCTCTATGATTGTCATATTGCAGTGGCTGAACCCAAATTTAGGCAGAGTGGGAGGCGGAAGGTTAGTTCTTTAAATAAAAAAAAAACCAATAAACTCTCTCTCCTGGCAGTACAGGAGAATCCAGAGTAGAGGGAGAGAAAGAGAGTAATCTGATTACTGACCAGAAAAGTGGCTGCCTGGTTCAGGTGAGAGAGGGGAACAGGTACGCTCCTACTGAGACTTGAGTGAGAAAAATGGCCTTTAAAGGTTTCAGAATTAAATGCACAATTTAATTGTACAATTAGATGGTTTATGTGTATGCATAGTCATAAATGATGCATCCTGACAGCATATCTGTATAAATATACCCAACTGGAGATGAAGAAAGGGCAAACACTTTATGTCCACAAGCATTTTTTTAAACAAAACTTATAACTTTTAGAAGGTAAACATATTCTTCATATACCTTGCCAATCATATTCGATTTGTACAACAGCATATTAGAGCCAATGTAAAACCTGAGTAAAAAATTTCCTTAAAAAAACTCAGAAATTTTGTGAATCTCAGAAATTTTAAAGATTTTTTTTTACTTTTGAAACTCAGAAATTTCCAAGCTTTTCTAAAAAATAAAAATCCGAAATTTATCTAAAAATTTGAGTCTTTTTTCTCTGTGGGGTCTAATACACTGTCAAAGATTTGATATGCTTTGGTCATGAGGTGAGTTTTACAATTTTCCTTTCTTCCTGCTTCAGGTGCGGTGCTTAGTCTTCTTTTGCTTTAAACCCTAAAACAACGACTCTGAAAAAGCCTTAGAGTAGCTGCTTATGGATGCCCAGTGGAATGAAGGGATCCTATTGGCTGCTACTAAGAGACCTGAAAAGCATTATTGGCCTCATGCCAAAGCTGCCTTGTTCCAGGAAGTTCTGATCTTTTTACTGATTCAAATTGAATTAAAGTCACAGTACTCTCATGGCTGCACTGAGATTGCTTCTTCATGAACCCTCCAGGGTGATGTCCTCCAGGGTCGGAGCAGGAACATGTTTTGGATTGTTGAATCAAATCAGTTCTATTTACACAGCTCACTATCAAAAATAACTGACTGCGAGAGGAACACTGCGCTGTTCCTCCAGGCACAGCATCAAACAGCGTCCTCTATCCTGAAATGTTGAGTTAGAAAAAAAGAAACTAAAGACATCACAGGAAGAGAAAAACTCATCCAATTTCAGACTTTTGCTCCTGAGGATGTTCACAGAGAAAATGGCAAAATAGTACATTTTTGGAATTAATAAATAGATATGAGAGAGACATTCCACTTTATTACCTCTACAAACAACCAATCACAGAATGCATGTCTAATATCCAGCGCAGTCCCATGTGGTTCAGCACATGCAAACCAGGAAATACAGCCTTTTTTTTACAGCTGAACATGTGCAGAATGTCTTATATGTGATGTTGATATTATGTTGTTTTATTTATTTGCAGACCAAATGTTTTCTGTTTCATTTCTTTATTTCAGCTTCATTGTGACATTTAGTTGAACATTCTTTCAGGCCGGGGGGACGGGCTTTTCTTCCTGTATAGGGAGAATGGCAGGTTGTTTTGAGAACTTCTGTTGGTTTAATTTGAGTTCAACAATTGTTTGAGTGCTCACCAATCCTGGAGTCTCCACGACAGCATGGAGCAGCACAGGGCACCTCCAGGTGCTGCTGAAAAGCTCCTGCAGCATGTCAGTTAGGAGGGGTAATGCTCTGAGGAGTTATATTAAGTTACAATTACCTTAGATTAGTTTAGTTACAATGATTTGCATGCATGTATATATTTATTGGTACCATTTATTGCTTTTGTGTTAGACTTGTGTAAATAATGTTTACTTCTTTTTATCTTTGACTATCCATTTCTTTGGTATGGATGGTGAAATTGCTCATGGTATAAAAGCCAGTTTCTTTGGCTCTCTGTAAAATGATTTTGGTGCAAATGTGACCTGCAGTTTCTGAATAAATCCACCTTAACTGCATTCTTATTGTCATGCTTCATTCTATACGCTGAGCCTCTGCGTAACAGGCCCTTTTGTCTCCTCTTTAGCTGGTTTTCTTTGTTTCTTGCTGAAGGTGACATTATAATGAATGATTTCAGAATTGTTGTTGCCTTCACATGCATCTCTACTGAGTGCAGGCATGTGGTGGAAGAAGTCAGCGGAGTATTCAGCACATATCACAGTTCCCCACAGGGGGGAAAACACATCATCAGGACATCAGGAGGTTCACATTGTTTCTATTAGCTGTGCTGCTTGGAGTCCACAGAGCATCTCCTCTGGGTGACTCCTTCACATGCATGCTCATAGGTTCTAGAGTGTTTTGCATGCTGAGCTAGAATTAAGTACAACTAACACGTTGCTAAATTTGCTCTGTTCTTGTGACTTTAACAACCATCAGCAGAGCTGGAATTAAGCTCATCTGTCTGTTTTTGTGAAAGCTTCCATAAACTGAAGTCAAACAGAAGGTTATTCTGGATGCTCTAATCAATATGTGCACACGCACACACACACGCACGCACAGCAACTTATGACCAACACTCACTCACATACACACATAGTAAGAAGAACAAATATCATCACTGAATTTGTGGAATAGAGGTCATGTTCACAAATACATGATTAAAATGTAATGTCATTAGATATTATATTTTAATCATTTAATCATTACCCCTAACCCCCAAAACACAAGAAAGAAAAAACAAATAAAACAAAAATACAACTTTTATTCTTTTGTTTTGTTTTTTGTTTTATAAAGAAAAAAAAGACTTATTTAAAAGTATTACTCACCCAATTTCGTCTTGAAAATCATCACTTTGTAACTCTGCTCGTCTTCCTTTTGTCATGAAGTGGTGGTAGGTGATGGTGAGGAGTGATGCATAGACCCAGATAATGATGATGAAGCGTTTAATGATGAAGATGTTCAACAGTCCAAAAACAGGCGGCACGGCGGAGAAGTTAGCACCCAGCTAAATACCGGTCGCACTAACAACAAGGACTGACAAGAGAGCGAAGCTAACCAGAATTACAATTCCACTTGACAGCTGAGACGTACGTGCGACAACGTTAGACACAGACAAACTAAGACAAGGACCCGACAAGAGACAAAGACAACAGGTGGACTTAAATACACACAGGGGTAATCAAGGGAACGAGAAACACCTGGGAACAATCAACGGGGAAGAGCAGAGACAGAGACTCACAGGAAGGGACTGAACACAAAAAAACTCCAAAAATAAACACACAGAAACATGGCTCATGACAGTACCCCCGACCCCCTCAAAGGCGGCTACCAGACGCCCAGCAGAAAAGTCCATAACCAAAAACAAAACGACCCAACAGGGTGGGCGGAAGGGCGACGGCAGGAGGGCTAGAGTCCAGAAATCAAAACTAAATCCAAAACAGGAACTCAGACACGGAAAACAGTCCGGGGGCCACCACGGCACAGGAGGTGGAGCTCCCGTGGGAGGTCCAGAGGGCGGCGACGTCGGAGGCGGAGCTGGAGCCGCGGTGGGTGGCGACGTCAGTGCAGGAAGTGAAATCCTGCAGGCGGATCTGGCGGTCTCTGCCGGTGCAGGAAGCACAGACGAGGAGGCTTTGGAGGGCCGGCAGGCAGTGTTGCGTTCAAGACCACCAAGACAAGACCAAGACTTTTGGAGTCAGAGACCAAGTCAAGACCAAGACCAGCGGCCCGTGCTACATGACACAATAAAATGTAAAATATGATTGAAATTGCTTCTCAAAATAATCTGAAAGATCCATATT
>NW_006800246.1:449803-474646 GCF_000485575.1 Poecilia formosa | reverse complement strand
TGCATATGGTGAACTGACAACTCCTCTGACGGTCGGACTTCTTAATGCGCATGCGCAGGCATGGTACTCACTGCATGTATGCTATTCTGACAGCGTATAGTAATCTGATAGAACGGCTATCAGTGAGTGACACTCCAGTCCTATCTAATAAGTAAAGAGCCGTGGAGAAGAATCGACTGTTTCTGAATGTCACCTCACTATATTGCAGACTTTTGGACATAGCGTTGTCCCATATATGCGACAAGTCAGTCTACACCTCCGCACAATAATTCAGCTTATGTGTCTCTGTACAGCTAGCTTTGCTAACATCACGTTAACGGAGCTTACCTTCTTTGAGCTACTTTTCTAAGTGACGAAAAAAGTTAGACGTTGTCCCCACCGTCTGTGAAAGCGAAGCGATGTTGAGTTCGCTGTGGCCATCGGATTTCTTACTATTTATGCAGCACTATTATATTACTGATGATTAGACAAACATTTTCAGCCGCTGAGAGAAAACCACTGCGCATGTCCTGGAGCGCCGCGTGCGAGTGAAAGGTGGGGAGGGGAGCAGGAGGGGGGGGAAACACGTAGTTGCTTGGATTTTAATCGGTGCGTTTTGCATCCACTGAAAACAAAGATGTTAACAAATAAAGTGGACAGTATGCTGTACGTTTAGTGGTATTTTCACAGTTGCGGTCTCGACTAGTCTTGAAATAAAATGCCAAGTCCTCAGAGCCCGAGACAAGACCGAGACCAAATGCGGTCGAGTCCGAGACGAGACCGAGACCATCAAAAAATGGTCTTAAGACCAGTCTCGAGACCAAGACCAACTTCGAGTACCACAACACTGCCGGCAGGAAGGCCGGCTGGAGGTTTTGGAGGGCCGGCACACAGAAACATGGATCATAACACATGCTACATGTTAAACACACATGTGCCTGAATGAGGCTTTTACATACTAACATAAATATATGTAAAAGTAAAGTGGGTGTATTTACATTGATGACACAGGCTCCACAAAGTAGTGTTTGTCATCATCATTAGCATCCATGAATCCATCATACTCCTCAAATAGGCCTCTCGAGGTCAGAGTGCTGCGAGTTGAGTCGTAGATGTCCATTCCTGGTGCGAGTGATCAAATACCTATAAATCACTTCCTAACTGCAGTGATCCAGAGTTTTCAGGGAGTTCTGCTAAAGACCTCATTAGTGTTTTACTCAGTTGTGAAGAAGTACAAGATTCGTACATCTTTTAAAAAAGTTACAGACCTGCAAGCTAGAGTTATAGTCAAGACCACTGTTGTTGCGCAACACCCCCGTCCCCTCTTCTCTCTCTCTCTGCTTCCCATTCTGAGAGGAGGGAGATGTGCTTCCCAGCTCTCTGTCTAATGGGTCCGCGAAGCCTCTAACTCCTGAGTATTACTACAGATGAGAATATATTATCCGAGACCAAGTCAAGACCAAGACTGGAGTGCATCAAGACTTTTAGGGTCTGAGACCAAGACCGAGGGAAATTGAGACCAAGTCAAGACCAAGATCAGCACCCCGTGCTACATGACATGATAAAATGTGAAATATGATCAAAGTTGCTTCTTAAATTGATCTGAAAGATTCATATTCTCATAAAAACACCTAGACATTAAATGCTTAGAGCTTAAATAAATTTAACCAATATCATCATCAATTCAAACTCTTAATTCTTCTTTCCTTCCATGTCTGTGCCACAATCCATGGAGGTCTTGTGCCATCCCTAACAAGATAACATCCTAGACAGTTGCCCATTCTGCCCATGTCAGAAACCACCTCTGTCTGTGCCATTAAACATAGTAATTAAGGTAATGTCCTAACGGTAAACAACACTCAACTATGAACTCTGACCAAGGAGCAAAAAGCAAGAAGTAACTAAGTACAAGGTGAGCACCATGACTGTTCTCACTTTCTGTCCCGCTACATGAAGCCAGGCAGCACAGTGCTGTAATATCTGCCACCAAGACAGGTGACCAAAACAATCAAAGAGCAATGAGCATGCACTGCGTGCTCTTCCGTTCTTGTGTTTTACTTACTCACTAGCTAAATAAATATCAGTATAATTAAATAAAATAATAATACCTACTGCAGTGTACGCAGAGCATTACAAGAACAAAGAACGGCTCTCAGTGAGGCTCCAGTCCTATCGTTCTTAGTAAAGAGCCATTCGGAAGAATCGGATCGTTAGTGAATGTCAGACTTTGGTCACAGCATTGTCCCATACATGTGACACATCAGTCAACACCTCCGCATTCAGCGCAGTGAGTGACAGCTTTTTTCATACAATTTGTTCGTGCACAGCTAGCTTCACTAACATCACGTCCACAGACGTGATGTCTACCTTTCTTTTCTAAGTGATGATAAAATTTAGAAGTAGTCCACCGTTTGTCAAAGCGAACCGCTGCTAAACATGTCGTCGCCATCGAATTTCTGATTATTTATGTAGCAGGAATCTATTACTAACGATTAGACAGACATCTGCCACTCAGAGAAAACCACTGTGCAGGGTTTGAAGTCCCGCATATGAGTGAAACAGTGGACAGTGGAAACAGAAACACGTAATTATTACGTCACGTTATTGCTTGGATTTTAATCGGTATATTTCTCAATCTAGTGATTTTTCCACAGTTGTGGTCTTGACCGGTCTTGTAATAAATTCACGAGTTCTCAGCGCCCGAGACAAGACGGAGACCAAAGGAGGTCGAGTCCGAGACTAGACCGAGACCATCAAAAAGTGGTCTCGAGTGCTACAACACTACCTGTGAGAGACGCATATCAACAGATGTCTACATTTTAAACATGCGTAGTATATTTTACATACTTGTTGTCTTAACCCTTGTGTGTGCAAGGACTGAGGCAAACAGAGGACTATGGCAAATGATACAAGTTGTACATGTGTTGGGTCGGTTGGACCCCATTTCTAGACACAAGAGTTAATCTATATTTATCTGAATACATCTTTTGCTGATTTGTTGAAAAGGACCACACTTGGTTTATATGGAATGACAAGGATGGCTGTTGTATGACATAAGTAGCACAAAATGATATGCACAGTTCAAAATTGCTGAATGAAAAAAGAATAATACTACAATTAACCCCGTATGCTTTTGGTTTTTTTGATTTTACATTTATCCAGCTTTTGCAATCAGTAAATCTCAAGAAAGAAGTGCCCAAATGCAGATGGGTTTGTATTTTAAGTCAAATTTTATTGAAATACTTTGAACTACATGCAATCACGTAATCATAAGCTGGGAGTTACTCGCATGCTTTTACTGCACAAATGGCTTTTCACATAATAAACTATCAAGACAGATTGTCAAATGAAGATTCTCATAACCTGTGCAGT
Organism: Poecilia formosa; assembly: GCF_000485575.1. Classification (NCBI taxonomy): domain Eukaryota; kingdom Metazoa; phylum Chordata; class Actinopteri; order Cyprinodontiformes; family Poeciliidae; genus Poecilia; species Poecilia formosa. The sequence goes on along the minus strand of NW_006800246.1, from coordinate 471,295 downwards.
AGTACAGTCTTTGCACCTTCAGTAATAGAACTTTTAAACTGATTAGAAAAAACAATAATAATAAAAGAACAGAAAAAAATAAGCAAATAATAATAATAATAATAATAATAATAATAATAATTAGGACCTGGCAGAGAAGGAATTAACTTAACTACAACAATTCAATTCAGTTTAGCCAAGTCCCAACAAATGTTCTCTCAGGGCACAACAAGGAAAAACTCATTTTTAACAGGAAGAAGCCTCTATCAGAACCAGGCTCATGATGATCAGTCCTCTGCCTCCACCACTCACATTTTAAATTCAAAATGCTGATGATCCATTTACATGGACTACCATAATGTGAGCTCCCAGTATCCAGGTGGTTCACATTGATAGTCCATCATGTGAAGTACCAGAATTTAGCTCCCAATCATTCCTGACCTTACTGTTATTAGCTCTTCTTTATAGCTGCAATTTTGTTGTACATAAAATATTTTATTGCTTTCCAGTCTCTTTCATTATCCTTTAGGATCTGATTATTATTTAAGCATTTTTGACAGTCCACTTTGCCAGGGATCTTCAGTTTCTTCAAGAAGTCCTTGAAATGCTGGTGGATGACTTTTCTTTCAGTGTCTGACCAAGGTCTTCTGGATTTCCCTGTATGTAAAAGAAGGAGGAAAATTAATAAATTGATTAATAAAAATCGCTTGACACCAACTCTGGTAAATAAAAGTCAAGAGTTTTCATATAAACACTGGAGTAAAAGGGAATGTTGCTGGCTTCACGCAGGTTTTCCTGGTTTCACACCCCACAGTCAAATGGTAATGCTGCAGGTACCCATTGTTTCCTGGTCCACAAGGGGTCAGCCCAATCTCTTTGATGTTAGAAAGTCAGCAGAATGTGACTCCCATGTGATGCTGTGTGGAATTTTCCAGCAAAACTATTTGAGATTTTATCAATAGGTCGTAAACCAATCCCCCATTTGGGAGAGGGAGAGACTTTGTTCCATTATATGCATACTATAATTCCTGTAAATAAAAGAGAAATCTTGCACATTGTATGTGATTTCTCCATCTGCAGAGATATTTTGCAAACAGTCAAAGACTGTAGGCAGCTGATTTAGGATTAGCACTCTGGTGTTGGGATTCAGAGGTAATGGGAAGGGAGGCACCCGACCTGGGGCCGGAGTGATCTGGTTGAGGATCAGCTTCTTTACTATTTTTAATACTGCAAACAGTATCCCATGGAGTGAATTGAACAACATACCTATTTTACTTGGCGACTTTGGCGATATTTTAATGCCCCCAGTTGACGTGCATGATGCAGTGCTTTCTTCACGGTTTTTACCCTTTGAAGTCTCTGAAAAACATAGTTAGCAATTAAATGTTTACATCAGATTGAAGTGGCATGATCATTTAAAAAATACTTCATTAAGTGGATAGATTTTTTTTCTTTTCCGTTACAGTAGTAAACAGAGGAAAATGTTACCTTTTTGACTCTTTTTGATGGGAGTCCCTTCAGACTGAACATCTGAATCTGAGTCACTAGACTTCTCCTCAGCTGCAGCAAAATGTTTACAGTAAATACTTAAGCACATCTATTTTTTTAACAAAATAAAAAATATAAAATTTGCTTCATTTCATAAAAAGAAAATACATTTTGAAATCTTTCACTTACAGTTGATGTTTGGTGTGATGTCTTCAAGAGATTTCCCTTTGAATTTACTCATTCCACCTTGCAGAGCAAAAAGAAGTCTACTGACTTTTGCCACTTGGAGTGTTTCTTCAGGCAGTCTGTAAAATTCCCTGTGGACCTCAATATCATGTCCCATGAAAGTTGCCAGCTGGTCTAGTTCGTGAGTTTGCAGGTTTAGGAGCTGTGAAACTGTGGCAATATGCTTTCGTAGTTTGGTTGATGTGAGATTCTGTGGTTGTTTAGCTCCGCAGCTTTCAGCAAACCGTTTTAAGCTGTCACATCCACGAAAGTTCCCTTGGGAGCCATAAAATGGACGAGCAAAAATGTAGGGATTGGTGGGGGAAATGCCAACCTCTTCTCTAGTTTTAATCAGAAGTTCCACAGACTGTTTTATATTTGTTGTGAACAGAACAGGCACTTTGCGGCCTCTTTTCCCCCGTACCTCTACTCTGGCGAGATTCTCACAAAGTTTTTTTTCAAACTTTGAAAGGCTCTCCAAAACTTCATCATGCATGTCGTGTTGGTTCCTTTGTAAATATGTGTTGAGTTCCATTCTTGAAACTTCTCCTTCACGACGGCGATTGAACAGTATTAGCTGTGTCAGAGTGACTTGAGCGAGTTCACTCCATGATTTTGCTGTTGGTTGATCAATGAGATTTTTTTTGCAGACTACCTCAAGGCTTTTCAGATGGTCCTGGAGCTTTTTGATGTCTTCTGACAAAGGCAGTATTTGCGGCAGATTCCATTTCTTCTGGTAAAGCGTTTTCAGGGCATTGGATGACACATGTGTTGACCAATCCAGTTCTATTAACTTGACAAATTGCTCTGCTTTTGATTTTAAATCATCATCCTGTACACGCAGCGCCTCTCCTTGCAAAATGTACGACACTTTCACAAGAGAATGGCGCAGTTTTAGTGCTGTTGAGGGCACTGCGAATCTGTTCGATAATTCATTAAACCCAGTCATCTGTTTTACAGCCTCAAGGACAGTGTTGAATTTTCTTGGGCAGATCAAGTCCTTCAAAAAGACAACGTCCTTGTCAATGTCTCTTGCAACAAGAACAAGCCTGGCAAGTTCCCTCATCTTATTTCTGATGTCTGCTCGATGGCGTCCAACTTCTCCATTTTTGAGGAACATTCTCTCACCCAGAGAAATAATGAGGGAGTCGGCCTTTACTAACAGCGTGATATTGTCATACGTCATTTCCTGGAGAACCGTTTTAAGTCCAGTGGAAATCACAGTATTCATGGGTAACATCATGGAAGAACTTGTCTGAACTCTTCTTGTCACGATGCTAGCTTCTGTCCCTCGGAGTTTGCAACGCTTGAGGTGTCTCCAGAGATCTGTCTTCACATACATAGCAAAGCAAAACTTGCAAGGTAGGTAGTTCGTTGCAGCTACCTCACATGTTGCTTGCCTTTTTGGGATGATTTGTCCTTCCCCAGAGGACAGGACAGAACAGTTGTGTTGATAGTTTCCCATGTTTGCTACTTTGGTCAAAAGCAAGGAGTGCATTTTTGATCCTTTCCTATATGCAAGTGCCCTGGCCACATCGGGTTGGTCTGAATGCTTCTGCTTCAGATGTCTTGTGATTTTTGCGTAAGGCTTTCCACAGTAAAAACAATAATTTTTCTTGTCATAGACACGATGGTGTGAAGTGTTTGAAGATGTTTTTACTGTGACGTTATGTTGTTGAGAGTTACTGCCATGTGACTTCTGTTGAGTTTTAGAAGGTGTTTTTCTGAGGATTACTTCACGTTCAGTAGTTTCTTCTTCCTTTGATTGTGAGTTGTCATCTACTTTTTCATCTGACATTACCAGAGAACGGGAACCCTCTTCCTCGACGGTCTGAAAAAAAGATAGCTTATTAATTACTTTGCAAAGAAGAGAATATCATACTCACACCACTTCTTTATACATAGTTATGATTTTCTTCACCGCTGCTTATATCATTAAATCCTTTATTACCATTTCAAACTCAGAAAATTCCTCTTCCTCTTCCATCACAGAAGATGAAAGCAATGGGTTACAGTCAGAAATGTCAAACAGATCGTTGTCAGTACTCTCTGCAATGTCCGTCTCAGCTAAAGTTTCAGGCCCGTAATTTGTTGTATGGGTTCCATCCTGTAATAATAACAAAAAGCAGCGAATTAATGAATATAAATGACAATAAAAGTAAGTATTAAATATGGATTTAAAAGTCAGATAAAATTTCTTCAGTGAAAGATGTTAAGTGTCTTACAGTAAAGTAAACTTATATTGCCCTACACTACTGGAAAACAATGACTTACTTCTTTTTGATTATCAAGCCCAGTGTTGTTTGTGGTTCCAGTATAATCAGACTGATGTGGCAAACCTGTAAATAAGACAAAATAGGGTTCATCAGTTTTCATGTTTAATTTAAGATGTTTCCCAGCCCATAAAGTTATAAATTATATTTAAACCAATGCTACTTACACGTTACAGCCTTAAGAGATTCTTCAATGGTGGGACGTTCTTCAAGTGATCTGCTCAGCATCCGGGTAATGATGTCTTTTAGCCCACTCCATCTTTCCTCACACTGAAGAGTGAAGTTGGCCATTCTGATGTTAAGAGTCAGCCCGATGGGATCACTGAAGTATGGGGTTGTAGTTTGAAAGGGATGTTGTCCATCTGTCAGGATGTAATGCATCAAGCATCCCGCTACCTAAAATGTAACAGATTATATTAAAACCATGTCCTCAAGGTCAAACTATGCAAAGTGAATAATAATAATGAATGTTATTATTATTCTAATCCAAACACTTGCTAATGATTGAACAAAATCATAGCTCAACAAACAATCCTAGTGTCTAGTATACAATTAAATGAGCATTTTAAGTTCAACACACCTGGATATCTGACTCCTTCTTGTATTTGCTTTTTATAACTCCAACATCCTCATAACTGGCCCAGGACAAAGTTCCACCTGTTAGTGAAAATGATGCAGTGTCTGCAGGATCCAGATTTCTGCTTGCTCCAAAGTCTCCAATACACATTTTATTGTTGATATCTGTAGACAAATAAAATATCTTTAATTATACAAATATCAAAACATAATTTAATCAAAATTAGCATTTTAATGATCAACATTTGTGAATAAAATGACTGGTACAGTTTGCCCATTAAGTTTCCTTTACCAAACAGGATGTTTTCAGGCCTCAGATCTCCGTGCAACATTCCATGTGAGTGCAGTTCCTGAAGTCCCAGCAGTAACTCCTCACAGATTCCCAGTCTCCACTGCTCAGTCAGGTTTTGTCTCTCAGGAAAATCCTTATTTTCGATCAGGTCTTTGAGATTATATTCACAAAGAGGAAGGACTAAATAGGCCAAGTAAGTGTCTTCAATCACAGTAAGGGGCTGCAACAGATGTTTGGTTTTTAATCTGTCTGAACACAGAAAGTTAGCTATTTTCAATTGGCTTTTGTTGATATGCTTAGGAAATCGCTTGACTGCCACAGGGCCATTGCAGAAGAATCCTGGAAAGACTTCTGGTCCATTGCATCCACTTGCAATCTTTATGTTTGGATTGATTACAAGGCCATCAATTTCCATCACGCCAGACTCAGACTTGAGGTTTTCTAGTGAGCTCTTCCATCGGGATTCCTTCAAAATTAAGCAAAACAAACAATGAGACAATAGAGTACCAATTATCTTATGTATTATCTTTCTGCTACAGGGGAAATATAATAGGAAAATGTTATATAAAGATGAAGAAAAAACTTCCACAAATCTTTACCTTCTTTTCCATGTGTTCATTAGAAGAGAAGGAAGTTGTCTTCTAAAAAAAAGGACAATTACAGCATTACATTATTATGCAGAATTTGGTTTGTTTTTACCTTTGACAGTGTTGTTACATTTTGAGTTTAAACATGTTTACAAACATTTATGCCACTTAAAGCTCATTAACAATATAGTAAAAATGAGAGATGAAGAGGTAATACCTGAGATGCATGACATTTGATAAAGCATGCTTTGAATAAAATATATATGTATTATATACTGTCAATACCTGTCGCCATTGACAGTTGGGGGTTTCATAGTCGTAGACGATTTCTTCTCCTGCAAGAATTTCTGTGATTGCAAATACACACAGATGTGGTTTTTGTTGTTCATCCAATACCTGTTGGTCACATAGGTACAGACACAAATTATTTCAGTCAATTTGTTTGTTAAATGAAACAGTTACTAAATTAACACAGAGTGACTTCCGACTGTGTTACTTACAATTTTAATTTTGCTGTTTGGCTTGATGTGGTCATCATTAATGAATCTTCCAAGTCTTGTTTCTTTACTGCCATCAATGCTGGAAAAAAAGAGATAAATTATACTTATTTCTGGGCTTAGATTCAAAGTTTGGACGTTCATGCAATTGTATTTACCAGAAGTTTTGTTCTTGGAAGTTGTAGAAATACAAAAATGCTGCATCTTCAGCAGAGTACTCTTTGTACAGGTCCTCTCCCTCAGACCCAGTGATATGTCTTCCAACATACTCCAGCAGGAATTCTCCTGGCTCAATGTTTTTGGTGGCAATAACTCCATAACCTGAAAAACACGATCAGGATTTCATTGAGCTTCGCATTTACAGTCCCAAATGTTGAACTGCGACTTCAAATCGGCTGAACCTTAAGAGCATATAATAGTTATATAGATTAGAGTTGTGCCGATCGATCGGCCACCGATCACACAAACCTGCATCTCATTTCACAGCCTGCCTGTGCAGCTGGTCTCCTCTTTCCTTCACTCTGCGCAAACGCGCGGCAACAAATCCTAAGTGATGTGGAACTATAACGCACTGAGTGAATGGGGAAGTTTGCGTGTTGCGGCGGAAAATTTAAACTCGTGGGGTGAAGCAGGTCAAAACGCATCAACACGACGAATCTAATATGGCATAAAAACAATGCCATACTTGACGGAGTTTGGCTACATCGAGGCTCACTGCAGTAAAAAAAGACATATGAAGTGATCAGACAGTAGGTAAAGCAGCGCACAGCTACAAACACTCACCCGGATTAGCATGACGGTCAGAAAGCTAAACAAATAACGGGAAAAGTTATTTAAGTCTTCGAGCTGCGATGTAAGACGCTGGTTCTGCTCCCGCTGTTGAACCGCTGCTACGCTACAGGTAGTAATATTTGACAGACGGAGCTTCGCTTCTGCTCCACCTGGTAGTGACTCTCACACCGAACCTGTTTAAAGCTGAGCATCTAACTTAAAAAAAAAATTGCATACATACTAAAACTTTCACTGACCTAACATGAGACAGATAATCTCTGAAAAAAGAATCGATGTTCTGCATAATTACTCCGCTCAGTCAGAAACAGCCAATCAGAGCTAGCAGTAATCAGCTAGCCGCCATGCTAACAGGAAGTTTTCATTCAGTAACTCAGGACTGTTTATTGTAATGGAACCTGTTTTTGCCTTTGAATGTTAAGTTTTATACTTGAATGTTTTGGCAATGTTGAGAGGTTTTATTTGGACTTTTTGCATTATTTAGCCTCTTCAGAGCCTTCATATGGTTTCAGTCTGTTAAAGATGGTATTACCGATAGCAGTACAACTTGTACAATGCCTGTTTTTTTTCTTGGAAAAAGTTATTAAAAACAAGTTTTATATCTAAATTAAGGTGAATTCATGGTTCCTTTTTCCACATAATGTAACCAGTAGTGCTTATGATTAAAAAAATAATAATTATGTGATCAGTATCGGTGATCGGCCCTCCTGGGTGATCGGAATCAGCAGGAAAAAACCTGATCGGCACATCTCTAATATAGATAATAAACACAGACTGCAGCAATATGCAGCTCAGTGTCGTACATCACACTAACCCAGATAAGGTTCTTTAAAAGTAGAACCTGCTTCAGAGTATTAAACAGAAAACACTATATTCTCAAACAAAAGCATACCTTTGTCTTCACTGATGAATTTCTTCTGAAATATGTCTTTGTCCTTCTCAGAAGCAATGAAGTGCAAGGCTTCCTCTTCAGGACAAACTCCTTTGGGATTCATTATTTCTGTGAAAATTAAAATATATATTAGACATGGTACAGTGTCTTAAAACCTTAGCTTGATTGAAAATGACTGTACAAAAGGCAACAAAAGCTTATTAACATGGGTGAATGAAAAGATACAAATCTTGGTATTTTTGCTTTACATACTAAATACAAGTGATGAATTTGGTAAAGTGTGAAACTTACCTGTTGTTATGAGCTCAAAACAAAGAGCAGAAAAATCTACAAGCTGGTTTTTGTGTCCAAAATGTTGCAAAGTGATCAACAGAAGAGACAAAATAACAACAAAAAACAGTTGAAAGAAATCTGAGTTTGAGTTTTGTCCTCTCAAATGTGGCTGTGCTCATCAATTCCAACAGATCCTCAAAAATCTCAAGTAAAAACAGTAGAAAATGTGAGGTCTGTTCTGTCCTTCTGAAGAAGAATGTCTCTTTCTGCAAGGAGCCCAGCTTATATGCAGTCCTCTCAGAATCCAGGACATTCGAAAGAACAAAAGAGTGAATGGTTGCATTTGTTTTTAAATGGTGGTACTCACCATCTGCATTAAGCAAACGACTGGGTGCCTTATCTACATCACAAGTGTTAAACTGAAGGCCCACAGGTCAAATGTGGCCATGAGAGGTTTAAAGAGGAATTAGATGCAATGTTTTACTTTCATTATTGTAAGTTCTCTGATTTCAACCTGAACGTGTTTGGTACCCACAAAAACATTATAATCTAAAACAGTTTTTACAAATACCAAACGGATAAAAGTACAAGCATTTGAATCAACAAGTAATGATTCTAACTTGATTGGATTGGAGCTGAGGATGAAAAGGACGACTCATTTATCTCAACTCCAGCTAAGCTACTCAAAATTATGTAACATTTAAATTTAGTAATTACAGAAATAATTAAATACAGAAATATATCGTGTTCATGTGTTAGTTACATTCACTTTATATGACATTGCATTTAGTAACATATAACCTGTCATACAGTTACAACTGGCCCTTTGAGGGCCACAATATTGCTCATTTGGCCCTCAGTGACATCACTGAAGTACATTATTACAATAAATGCATAACAGTGACTGTATGTACATTTAAAGATTTTTAAGTTTGTCAAAGCTTTTTTCTGCTTTCTGTGGATTCTTTCATGCTACATTCACCAACTCATCTTGATGGTTCTGTGACATGACATGGCTGCACTTAAAGTACTAGGGGATTATTATAAGTTTTCAAATTGGCAGTAATAACAAATATAAATGTTGAAGTACGGTGTGAACTGTGTAGATATTAGATATATGAAGCGTGTCCTGAATGTCCACATATGGTCTTTATTCAAATCATTCTCACACATATGAATATTTTTACAGTACAGTCATGTTCAAACTCTACAAAATCCTTTCCTGTGGGCTGACAGAAACAGTTTAGACGATGTGATTTCTTTGAATTAACCAAGATCAATAGGAATCATGCTTATGAAACTTAATTTGTCTCCAGAACATGTTACAAGCCTCCATGTGGCCCAAAACTGTATAGTTAAATGTCAGTGTATGTTTATGTGTGTTTCATGCTCTGTATCTTTGGAAGGACAAACAGCAGATGTTCATGAAAGAGATTGTGGTCAGCCACTTTAAGAGGTTTTGGGAGAACTACCCCTCACCAGTAACACCAATAAGACGAAAGGTGATCTCTCAAAGGAGGAAATAACAAAAGGCATGGCTTCTTTCACCTGCATTTGCATCTGGTAGCTGTTTAATCCCAGGATGAGCTCAAACCGGTTTCTAGAGGGGAGGAGGGGCCAGCTGAATGTCCTATGTTAATTGGGATTGTCCAGACTTGCATATAAATTAGTGATGCTCCAGGCCCAATACCAGAGTGAAGTACTCTGATTTGATACAATATGGTAGAGATAAAACACCAATGAGTTATTTTCTGATCCCCCCAAAAAACAACAAAACAAATAATCAAAATAAATTCCAGTTTGGATTGGAGGTCGCTGTAGAGTTTTCTGTTGTTCGTCCCTTTAATAAACTGTGTCAAAAAAAGATTCTGTCAGTTTATTTTTTCCCATCAAATTTTTAGATGGTGCTCATGATATCTAATTGCATTTCATTTTTATTCTGCTTAATCAATATTCAACAAGTGGAAGAGAAAATGCACATTGTGTCATCATCAAACTGAATATATTTAACTTTTCTCTGCAGTGATGACGTTTTGAAAGATAATATTTCACCAGTTGAAATGATCAGATGTTGGCAAGACTCTTCATAGCCGTGGTTCAGCTGTTCTAGATCCGCTCCAAAGTCTCTGGTCCGTAGCTCTTCAACATGCTGCCGTCAGCTCTCAGATAGTGTCCAGATCAGAGATGATACTGTGATGGAAATTGTTTTATTGTTCTGTTCTATTTGTTGATAAAGTGATCTCTGCGATTTTCTCTGTGAATAAAGTTGAAACTGTCCACACATCTGCTCCCAAGTGGTCAGGTGTGTATAATCTATCAAATGATGGATGGTTGCCAGATTATTCCATCACATTGACAAAAAAAAAAGGAAAACTGTCAAAGACAGAAAATATTTGCCTTGCTTTTAAGCACAGGGAATACAAAACAAATTGTTTTAATTAAGCAGTAAACTGTTTTTGTTTTTAGACTATCATTAGAGCAAGCAGTGTAACTTCTCCCATTTTCAGATTTTGTCATGTGGGATTAGCCAGATGCCCACGCCTTCAGGAAGCAATCATTCCTCAGCAACTAGAGCCCAGACTCTCTGGATGAAGCAAAGTGTAGAACTACAGGCTGGTTTTTACCAGGCTAATCTGGGATGTGTGACTGATGGGAGCGGAGCAGGGTGGAACTGTGTGCTCATTGTGCAGTGCAATGTGTTTGTTACAGTCTAATGAACATCTGGACCTGACTTTCTTTCCCATCTTCTCCTCTATTTAGACTATAATAAGTAGCTTAACCAACGTCAAACATTTTTTGTAGCTCTCTCTATCATTATTGTGTGTTTTCTAAATCAATCTACAGAATATTTTCCCCAAAGTTATCAAGACATTGTAAAATGTGAGACAGGTCTTTGTGTTCTTTTTGGTCAGCTGTGGTTTTGGCCTTGGAACAGTCAGAGCGAGTCTCTTGTTGTTTGAACTTTGACCTTAGCCACGGCGGCAGAGCTTTAGATGTTGTTCTGGTCTTAAGTGACGTCCTGGATGAGTCGTCTTTTGGCTTTTGGAGTAATCATGTTTGTCTGGCTCCTCAGAAAGGTTCCCCATTGTTGATGTGGATGTTTCTCTCTGTGGCTCTCTGAACATCCAAAGACTTTAAAATGACTTTTCCAGACTGATAGATAATGACTCGTTGACTTGGTGTCTCATCTGTTGTTTATTTGCTTTTGATCAAAACGTGTTGGTTTGTGAGGTCTTCCAGTCTATTTCATGTTGCCAGACTGGTTCTGTTTAAGAGATAACTCTTTTGTTGTAATCAGACTTAAGCCGAACCAAAATCTGTGCATAATTTGATTTAGCAAGGAGGCAATGACTTTGTTCATATGGGGCCAGTTTGGTTTGGAGAGCTTTTACTTTATAAATAAAATCTTTTAAAAACGTATTTTACTAACTCATGTAATCTTTGTTTTGCTACAATTGTTTGATGATTTGAAATATTTAAGTTAATATTTTAAAGTAATAAAAGCAAAAGAGAAGACATATTAAGTGAATACTTAAAAAAACATTATTAGCAAAACAAAGTGAACACAAGGTTTATGTTTCTCTATAGAAAATATTTATTTTCAAAAATAACTGAGCACCAAAGATGATCAAATCTAGATTTTATCTTCTACAAGTAGCAGCTCCTACAGTTTGGTCTGTCACTGAGGATTTTAGTTTCAGTTGATTTAATTACACTGTTGCATGAAAAATAAGAAAAAGAGTAAAATTATAATTGTTCAACATTTCTCAGTCATGCACATCATCTTTGCTCTTATGCACTCAAGAAGCCTATTACTTCTGCACTGTAACAATAGCTGGCCCATCAGAGATCTGACACACACACACACACCCACACACACACACACACACACGCACATAAACGTTAAGCAATGAGACACTGAAATCTAAACAGCTGAAGGTTCTGATTAGTTTATCCACAGATTATGTGAAGGAGCAAACAGAAGAGGATGTTCAGGAGCTGCAGCCTGAATCCAGGAGCTGATCCTCTTCTGATCTGCTGTTGCACCTCTGTCATGCCTAACAGCTGTGCAACAGGCATACTGACAGACACAGGCAGGCTTCTGGTGGGTGGTTTTCTGTCACCAGAAAGGTGGAGCTCAGACAGTGCATACCTCAGTTGTCAGGAGTTGCTATTGGGAAACTCAGAGGTTTAAACTCAGAGGTGATTCTACATGGTTTCATTTTGAGGGAGCATTTTTTTCTTCTTCTTCTCTGGGAAGATGACAGGCTCTTTTCTGTCAGCATGTAGGGTACAAAACCAGAACTAAAACATTTATTTGGCGATCCTAGTTTTATGAATAAGTACCTGTCAAAGAAATGTATTAAAATACTTAATTATCGGTCTAGAGCCTGTAACTCCAGCCTTCGAGGATTGGTCACCAGTAACTGTTAGCTGTGATCAACCACACCTGAATCAAATGAATCACTTCCTCAGTGTGCAGTGCCTGAGAACAGTTTGTGTGTCTACAGTCGTGGCCAAAAGTTTTGAGAATGATTCAAATGTTAATATCTACAAAGTCTACTGCTTCAGTTTTTATAATGGCAATTTGCATATACTCCAGAATGTTATAAAGAGTGATCAGCTTAACAGCAATTAATTGCAAAGTCAATATTTGCCTAGAAAATGAACTTTATCCCCCAAAACACATTTCAACTTCATTGCAGCCCTGCCTTAAAAGACCAGCTAACATCGTTTCAGTGATTGCTCCATTAACACAGGTGTGGGTGTTGATGAGGACAGGGCTGGAGATCAATCTGTCATGATTAAGTAAGAATGACACCACTGGACACTTTAAAAGAGGCTGGTGCTTGGCATCATTGTTTCCCTTCTGTGAACCATGGTTATCTGTAAAGAAACACGTGCAGTCATCATTGCGCTGCACAAAAATGGCCTAACAGGGAAGAGCAGCTAGAAAGATTCACCTCAGTCAACAATCTATCACTTCATCAAGAACTTCAAGGAGAGAGGTTCCATTGTTGCCAAAAAGGCTCCAGGGCGCCAAGAAAGACCAGCAAGCGCCAGGACCGTCTCTTAAAAGTGTTTCAGCTGCGGGATCGGGCTACCAGCAGTGCAGAGTTTGCTCAGGAATGGCAGCAGGCAGGTGTGAGTGCATCTGCATGCACTGTGAGGCGGAGACTCTTGGAGCAAGGCCTGGTCTCAAGGAGGGGAGCAAAGAAGCCACTTCTCTCCAGGAAAAACATCAGGGACAGACTGATACTCTGCAAAAGGTACAGGGAGTGGACTGCTGAGGACTGGGGTAAAGTCATTTTCTCTGATGAATCCCCTTTCCGATTGTTTGGGACATCTGGAAAACAGCTTCTTCGGAGAAGACGAGGTGAGCGCTACCACCAGTCTTGTCTCATGCCAACTGTAAAGCATCCTGAAACCATTCATGTGTGGGGTTGCTTCTCAGCCAAGGGAGTCGGCTCTCTCTCAGTCTGGCCTAAAACCACAGCCATGAATAAAGAATGGTACCAGAATGTCCTCTGAGAGCAACTTCTCCCAACCGTCCGAGAGCAGTTTGGTGATGAACAATGCCTTTTCCAGCATGATGGAGCACCTTGCCATGAAGCAAAGGTGATAAGTAACTGGCTCAGGGAACAAAACAGAGAGATTTTGGGTCCATGGCCTGGAAACTCCCCAGATCTTAATCCCATTGAAAACTTGTGGTCAATCATCAAGAGACGGGTGGACAAACAAAAACCTAGGAATTATGACAAAATGCAAGCATTGATTCTGCAAGAATGGACTATCAGTCAGGATTTGGTCCAGAAGTTGATTGAGAGCATGCCAGGGAGAATTGCAGAGGTCCTGAAGAAGAGGGGTCAACACTGCAAATATTGACTTGCTGCATTAACTCATTCTGTCAATAAAATATTTTGTTACTCATAATATGATTGCAGTTGTATTTCTGTATGTGATGAAAACATCTGACATGCACACATGAAAACCAGAGGGCAGCAGATCAAGTGAAAATATATTTGTCATTCTCAAAACCTTTGGCCATGACTGTACTGGGGAACTTGGTTACTGAACAGATGACTGATTAGAATCTACACATAACACAAACTAGGTTAACTAAGAAAGGACTGAACTAAAGTAAAGCGGAAACAAGGCTGGTCTAGTCAAATAAAGAGACTAAGGAACCAGATAGAGACGAGAATCAACAAATAAAAAATCCCAAAACAACCCATGTCCTGACATTTTCTCTTGCTGATCACATGTGTCCATGATTCCAACAGAAACGGTGTGCAAGCATGTTTTTCAGGTGAGGAAAACCACAGGCTTTCATCTGCAGACTTCTGTCATGTCAGAACGTCCTGCTCTTTGCTTCTGCCGTCCTACTGAGAGCCTCTGTTCTTTAATGAATTACCCAGCAGGTGAGTGGACACCAACCTGCACACATGCTGGAAACCGTGTGTGTGTGTGTGTTTGCATGGTTGAAAACACTAATGTCTGAGGCAACAATGCCCCCTGCAGCCTGTTCTGCTTTGAACTGCAGAAAGAAAATACTTTCTGCTTGTGGTTGATTTTCAGGTTAATTAAAGTTTGCCCAGAGTTTTGTGTGCATGCGCATGTGTGAGTGTTGAGAATCTTTATGCTAAAACAGAGTAGTGAGGCACAGTGAGACGAACATCAAAGAGCAGATTTAGATGCAGCTTTACCTCAAACAGCAACGGAGAGCAGTGAAGAACCTTTTTGTGATGATGAAATGTTAAAGAGATCGGAGCAACCCGACACAGCAGGAAGGCGGCTAGTCAGCTGGAAGAGCAGAGCCAGACGGTCTGACTGATGTGGGATCAGCCGAAGCTTCTCTGTGAAAAAGTTGTTTGTGCTACACATGAGGGATCTACTGTTAAAGTGGAGCGATGTGACCTTAGAAGGATTCTACCATGAGAACAGGGCAGCTAGCATTAGGAAAGGCACAGACACCATGGAGAATTGCTTTTTTTCTTTTTCTAGTTCCTGAAGAAAAGGAATTGAACTGCCTAAACAACAACAACATATATATATAGATATATATTCTATGCATCATTATTATTATTTCAGCCCTTCACCTGTGTATCTCCTCCTTCCTCTGTTACTGTCCATCATCATGTTAATTATCCTAATATGTGCTCACCTGCATCATTGTTCTCTACTGGATCCTGGCCTTTTGCCCAGCCACCATTTTGATAATGAGGTATACTTTCATCTAAAACCTTTCTTCCCCCTTTCTATTCTGATGCGAGGAGCACTCACTTTTAAAAAGTCTTCAGACCGGAAGCTCTGTCTAGCCAAAACAGCAAAGAGTAACATCATTAAGCCTTTTCAGTTTGAACCACAGCATGTTGAAATCGATGGGTGATTTTGATTTCTACATCGAAATCACCCCTTATGATTTTGATGTAGAACATGCACATGCAGAGATGGCCATTTTACTTTAGCATACAAGAGATAGTGATGAACTACTGCTCCATCATTTGTAATAAACTTCACAGCACCATGATACACATTATACATTCATAATACATCACCATAGTCAATAAATCAGAAGGAAAGTTGATTCCACTTTTTTCTTTTACTCTAAAAGAAAATGTTTATTTCAAACATGTTGATAAACAATTCTCAGCACCTGAATTCATCTAAAGCCACAGTTCATGATTCCATGATTTAATCTTTGCAGATTAAATCAGAACAGAAAGAGGACTATCAGAGAAATTACAGGATGGCTTAACAAACGAGAGGAAACCACTTTGTTTGTTTCTGAGTAATATTCATCCAGTTTGATATTTACTGATTAGGTCGGACTTATCTTGTCTCTTCTGGTTATTTTAATTGGAAAAGAAGAGGCGTCGACAGTGCCTCTCTGAGAGGCTACTCTTTGCTGCCCCCAAGTGGCTAAAACAGGAGCTACACTAAACTGCTGCCCAGTACATCCAAGATCATCTTGCTGGAGGCATTTTTGATTTACATTTCGATTTGATTTACAACAAAAGCTTTTCAGTGTTCATAGTTTACAGGAATTAAGATGTATTTTAGCATGCAATAACCAAAATTTAAGATGTATATTTAAAAGTGTGCATAGTGGATTTTTTTGTTTTTAATTGCAGCACTGCTTCTTCTTTCTTTGATGCGCTTATGTCATACTGAAGACATTTAAACCAGTTTTTGTGTTTCAACACCTTTATTAGCAAATATATTAGAATTATGAAAGGACTTGTTATTTTCACTAGTTTCAAACATTCTTGATTTACTTTTTCCTTATACGGGGCATGACCAAATTGTCCAGTCCAGATTGTTCCTGGACTGCTAGAAGAAGTTACTGGAGGATCCTTTCATCTCACGCTTTCTTCTTGGGAAGAATTAAGAGAAGCTTGAGAAGTGTTCGTTTTTGTCTGCTTTTCTGTTGCCCAAAACAACTGGGAGGATTCATCAGAGAGGAACATTTTGCTGCTGTCTGCTACAGTCCATCCATATCTCTGCGGGATAAAAACTAGCTAGACACCTGGAAGGAAATTGCAAAGTTGTAGTCCATGGAGAAGGCTGTCTGCAGAAAGATGTGGTGCTAACTCCATGAATTTTTATCTATATGCTCAGAGCGTGTCGTGACATATGCTGAAACAGGAGGGGTGTCTCCAGGTGGGCTATGAAAGGTGTGTGTCAATACAAATCTCACTCAACTACCTGACCCCGAGAGGACTGTTCATCTTTGGGTGAAGTATGAGAGACTCAAGGGACTGACAGATAACCTGGCACCATGACGAACAGTCCACCCTGTGCAACTGTCTTGGGGCAAGGCTGAAAAGTAAATCACATTCTTTAGGTCTGTTGAGACATTTAACAGGATGGAAAAGACGTAATGGGAACCGACTGCACTTTAACAATACAGGCTAGCACTGAGCAGAGCTGTCCCCTCTTCAACACCAGCACTAAGCAATATGTAGTGAAAACTTCTGCAATCACAACGGAGGCCCCGATTTCTTTGCTGATCATTTGTTGCTCAGTTTTGAAGAACAAGGAAAGGCACAAACTTACTGTATCACGGCAACACAAACCAAGAAAAAAATAAGATGGCAACAAAAGACCAAAACCAAGTATGTAATAAAAAATGTTTTTTCTTTCTTTTGCATATTTGTTACAACTGTCACCATGTTGTTACAGTATATAATATGAGACACATAATCTGTAAACAAAAAAAAAGAAGTGGTTCTGGTCTCCAGAATCAGAACCAAACATGGAGAAGCAGCATTCAGCTTCTATGCACCACAAATCTGGAACAAACCTCAGGAAAACTGCAAACCTTTATCAACGTATTTGATGTAAATTTGATTATGGTTACTCTTGGTGAGTTTGATGAATACATTTGACAAAATATATTTATTTGTTTCATTATTGATTGTTACCATGTAAACAGTAACCAATTATGTGCAAAGCACTTTTAACTCTCTTATTGCTGAAATTTAAAAAAAAAAAAAAAAGAAGAAGAAAGTTGAATTCCATCTGCAGGAGAATGACAACTTCAGAGAATTATTTTTGTTTCCAGCAAGACAATGACTTGAAGCATCCAAGCTGAAGCTACAGAGACAGATGGTGTATATTCTATTGGGCTTTGACAGGAGTGGCCCAGTCAAAGCCCAGACCTCAACCCAAAATAGAATTTGTCTGGACAGGGATGAATATTTATGCAGTTACTTTTTCTATGTTACATATTTTTATTTGCCATTATTTTGTAGAAATCAGATTTTACTTTGACGTCAAATGGATTTTTTGTAAATAAAAAAAATTGTTAATCATGACTGATTTATAAGAGCAATAAAAAGGATGAAACAACCAAAGGGGTGAGTACTTTTAAGAGGCACTGCATGTTCTGGAGAGAGGAGGAATGAAAGTCTGTGGAAGCAAGACCAATGATGTGTAAATGACAAGGAAACAGGAACCTGTGGTCTACATCACAAAAGACAGAGCACAAAAGACATTAAAAAGACTGAAGGAAGAGAGAAGCGAATAGAGAAAGGTACCAGGGTGAAAGAAAAATAAGTCAAATGTAAATTGAATTGGAATGAACAAAATGAAAAGGCTTAGAAAGCAGTTTATCAGAGGTACAACTCAAGTTGAGCAGTTTGGAGAGAACATGTGCAGAGATTTTTAGGTGGGGAAAGGACAGGAAACTGTTAGTGGAGCTACAGAGAGGAGTAAAACATGGAGTCTACAGAAAAGTTTTATTAATGTAAAGGAGGACATGCAGAATGTTGCTGTCACAAAGGAGATTTGCCATGGACAGAACGAGGTAGGCAAAGGTAGACTACAAAACATAAAACCTTTAACTAACTTAAACAATAAAAAAAATAATTATTTGTATTGTGGAGCATGGTTGAGTAAATCAATTTCAAATTTAAAGCTCTGCTGACTTAATTGAGTTAGATTGTTAATGTTTTATTTGTTGGTATTGTTGTGTTGTAGTCTTTGTTATAGCTGTATTAAGTTAGTCTTATATTGGTCATATTTGACAAGATATACTGCTTTATTGTTATGTTGTGTTGGTTTCGTAACATATTGGTGGGTTTTCTTGTTACTGAGATTTCTTCAACTTCATTACATTATGGCTGTTTCATTGAGCCTACTTTGTGATGCGAACAACTGAATTTCGAGCCGCCACCAGCAGGGGCGCTGTTGTCTCCTTACATACCCATAAGCGGAGGAGTGAGAGGTGCATGAAATGGAGAAAAATGGCGGATCATGTGCAGGTAAGTAGAGGTTTCATGTTTTTGTTACCGACAGTTTGTTCTAGAGCGGGAAGATGAGGTTGAACCTTGATCCAGATGCGGTGGTGCAGGTACGGAGCCGCTGTGCAGCGCCAGGGAATGCGGTGGGCGTCGGAACGCGGGACTGTGGGCAGTAAAAGAAAGGATGAGGCAGCCTGTGTTGACTCGTGGCCTGCTGTCATTGCGTTAGCTTGTGTTAGCTGCTGGACGGAACGAGAACAGACACTGTGGTGGCGTGCAGTTCCAGTCTGTGGGGTTCCCAGTGTCTGTTTTAGCTGGTGGTTTACCACCAGCGGCATGATAGCGTGCATTACTTGCGTGTTTTGGGGAAATAAACAGTAAAACACAAATGGCTGACTGTATACCACTAGCTTTCAGGCTAACATGCAGGGGTTAAGTGTGAGTTGGCGCCAATATGATCCACATTAGAAGCATTTTTCCTGTCAGGAGCAGCGGACCGGTGTGACACCTTACACTCTGCCGTTGGGATAAAACGTTATTTTCGTCTCTGTTGTTAGCTATCCGGACGCTGATGCATGCTAAGCTAACACTAGCTGCAGCCAGACGTCAACTTCTCCCGCCCGAGCTCTTTGAAAACATAACCGAGTGTGTTGAAGTGTCTGTCAGTGAAAATTACTTCATATTCACGGAATGAAGGAAGGGGGAAGTTGTTGTCAAGGCACCGGGAAGGTTTTCCCCTGTGTGCTGTTACCGGAGGGAGCTTAGCGGTGCGGTGTTGTGATGTGTAGCCCGGTCTGTTGCTTCGTGTTCAGGTCCGGACACATGTGTAGGGAATCTCAGACGGGGCAGCGCTCAACTTTCCGATTCGCTGACTGACTGTCATGAGAAAGATTTAACATTGTGTGTGGGATTTTCAGAGCAGCGTGATGTTTCCGCTTAGTGTGAAAGTGTTGTGGATAACCTACCGGACATTAAATACAAAAAAATACACACAGCAATGCTTCACGTTTTATTTGAATGTGTGAGTGAACTCCCACGGGAGGCGAGCTGCATCATGGATACTGAGTGTCGCTGCATCCCAGCAAGCTTCACCCTGTATGTTTATGGGATGCAGGAATCTGCAGCACACATCAACCTAAATAAGCTGTGATATAAACTGTCCTAAATGACGAAGCAGGAATTCTGTGTATAAACACTACTTTTTGCTCAAAAGTGGCATAAAACACCACGCAGATAATTAATGTTTGATTTTATGACTATTTATAATTTTTGGTCATTTGATGTTTGATCTTCTGTGTAAAATAGTGTATTTTACAACAAAAATTAAAAACATAATATTGAATTTATCAATGAACCTACATGACTGAACAACTGAAGAAGGACCCTCAGTGGACAAATTATGAGCTTTAAGGGAGTTTTAAAATGTCCCAGTCTCAAACTGACTTTAATTTTCCAACAAACTGTTTGCAAGGTTTTTAGCATCAGACTGACCAGACTGACCCCCACTGCTGCTACACACTCCCCTCCAACCAGCAAAAAGAAAGCTACTATTGTTTATATTTGATTACAAATTTGCCTGTTTGGAAATAATGACAGTTGCAAAAACCAGACAGGAGGCCAATTAACAAGCTTGTTGTACTTATGTAAATTTCAGAATGGTGAAAAGTTATTTTCAAATTTTTATGAAGTATAAATTACATTATAACTTTTTTATAATCAATGTATTTGAAGGAATAGGCACACCAACAATTTTCCCCTCTAATTTTTAAGAGTTTAATAACGTTTACACCCCATATATACACACACTCTTTAACAAAACCAAATGTAACTGATATGAATTAATTATGATAAGTTTGTGCAGCTAATATTTCTGTAGCACAGCTGTTTGCCGCCATGTTTGTTTGGTAACAACACAAATTAAATTCTTAGTTGCACAAACATGTGGCAGAAATTTATTTTGACTTAAAGAAGGTGTGCAACTTCACTCGGGTACAAAACCTGAGTAAATACTGAATACTGCTTGTGCTGTGAAATCACAGCAGGTACCTCCATGTAGTAGCACCTACCTGCCCTGCTGTGCCCTGCTGCATAACTTCATGTGTAGGTGCATCAGTAGGTTGTCTGAATCTGCACTGTGTCATTACCACACTGATCAACCCTGCACTGAGCTCTGTGTTGCACTTCTTTTACATTCAGTGGCATTTGAGCCTCAATAGAAAAACGTTTGCCTCTAAAGTAGGGCAAGAAAGTGAGAGAAGGTTATGAAGGGTTGCTATGAAATTAATGAGTTATCTGAAAAATATGATGTTCTTCAGCTTTTGATGAAACCTGGTATTATTGAGTTTAGACCCAATTCACGTTGCCAAGCAGCAAGTAATGGGTGAGGAATCAAAAGACAGAATTTCATTAGAATCTTTAGGGTTAGGTCGTGTCTCAGAAGCTGCTAAGGACGGAAACAAAACTTTAATTTGAAAGTATTGAAAACGATGTGAAGCAAGGAGACACAATCCTCACCAGATTCAAGAAGCTGCAAAAATGTCATTAGGCTATTATTATAGCATGGCTGCTAGTAACGACTATTTTAGTAATTGATTATTCTATCAGTTAATCTGAAGATTAATCGGATAAGAAAATAGGCACTTTCTGCAGATTAATAATGCATTAAGAGATCCAACTTTCTTACTTTTTGATAAGAAAACAATCATGTTATATTGGCTTAAATGCAACAACAGCATTCCTTTAGTTTACACTTCATCATTTGCAACAAAGGATGCACATGCAGCTAAAAAAAGACTGAACATTAATACAGTGCACAGTAGGGCTGAAACGATTCCTCGAATGATTCGAGTACCTCGATTACTAAAATTCCTCGA
>NW_006800246.1:441464-449078 GCF_000485575.1 Poecilia formosa | reverse complement strand
GACTTTTCTTCTGGTTAACTTAGAAAGTGAGCTATTATTGTTACAGGTTAGTTTTCTAAACTACAAAAAAGCAACTGTTAGGGATGCTCAAATATGAAAATTTGGACTGATATTGATATCTGATAGTAACACCAGTATTATGCCAGATTTACCAATATTTCATTTTATAATTTTTTTTTTATCCAATTACTCGATTACTAAAATATTCGTTTACAACAGCCCTAGTTGTGTTCATTAAGTGAAAACCCTGTTGCACTGATTGTTATCTAGGATATCTATTATTATTAGTGTAATAATGGTAATGCTGTTATTCTCCAAAACAATCTGCTCTAATAGTTGGTAATGGGGTCAGTGAAGGGTGAAACAGTAAATATCAGTCAGGTATTTACTGTCCTGTAGATGGCTTACTGTCATCTGCAGGATCTACAGCTTAAAATAAGCTGCTAAAAACTTTATTGACACACCAGAAAGAAACACTGGAAGCAGCAGTGAAGATATCTTGAAATTTGACATTTCCATTTCAGTTGAAAATCTGAAATATTTCTATTGGTGAAAGTTGGATGAAATTGTTTAATGCTGCTCACACGTTTATGAGTTTACAACTTTTTTGTGTTTGTAGAAACACAAAAATGTGGTTATGATGTGTTTTTCTTTCAGTATGTAGATGCATTTGAGTTAGTTTGCTTTATTATGTACATTCTTTTCAAAGAAATCTCTCCAACAGATCTGACCAGCTGGTACTACCCTAAAATATCAGCTTATTATGAAAATAATAAGCTTAGCAAGCTTAACAAGGTAGGACCTCAGTTTTTATTAGCAGTTTAAGTTTAAGTGGTGTTCTCAGCTGGGGGGAAATGGAGGCAGGCTTGCTCTCAGGAACTACTGCTCTAGTTGAAATGATCAGAATCAACAGTGAAATATGAAACGTTCAAAAATTGTTTTCAGCCAACGGTTCAGCTCTGGGCTGCAATTGCTTATGCTATGAAATCACAGTAAGGACTTTAGCACAATTAGGCTAGATTAAAACTTAGCTGTTAAAGGAAAAACCTGACTTGGGGAAAACTGTATTCTAGCCATATTCTAATTGGTTTGCATTCAAGCAGGTTTGACATGGAAAACATGCTATATTAACACAAGATACACTGATCTACAGCTCTTGTTCGGTTGAAAAAATGTTAATTTGAAGTATAAACCGCTCCATTTAACTTCACTATTTTTATCTAAAACATATGAAACATGCTTTATTATTGAAAAAGCCATAAACCTGCTTCTTATTGTTTTAGACCCTCGAATACAAAGTTGGAAGTCCATTAAATCAGACAAGCTGGAAACCAGTTAATCTAACAAATCTGGCCTTTCTGAAGGATCCAGCTAAATGTTTCTTTACTGGCCAGCTAACGGCAGACAGGAGAGGGCTGCTGCGGTAGTTACTTGCACTTGGTTGGTAAACCCAATTGTCTTCCTTTTATGGGAAATATTTCCTAATATTCTTTTCCACCAACAAGCAAGGCTGAAGCTTGACTTAAGTATCAATTAGGTCTCTAGTAAAGCAGTGTGCTGTTTCTGTTGGGACTAATCAGAGTGTACAGCTGCATAGATGACTCATCAGTCATGGGACAGAAAAAACATGTTAACATGTTGAAATGCATCATTCCTTAATAACATTGTTATTAAGGAATGATGCATTTCAACTTGGTCTGTTAAAACTAATTTTCCTTGATGATAAATTGTCCCAGTAATTATTGTGATCATTATTGTGATCAACGATGATATTGTTGTTTTGAGACCATTTTCAAGTAATATATTGAGAATGGCATAATAATGCAATATTAACATCAGTCCAATTTTTCATATTTGATCATCCCTACAGTTACTTTTCCGTTGCGTAGAAAATTAACCTGTCACAATAATAGCTCACTTTTTAAGTTAACCTGGACAAAAATTATACAAAAGTCTGAAATTATATTCTATTTAATAATAAAGAGCCAGCCTTACTAAGACATTTATAAAAAAATGTCTACATTACAGTATTCATCTTCTGTCAATTTAATAGGTGAGCTCTCACTTTGAATTTATAGCTTTTTTGCCCATATGAACGACTGGATTTGGCTCCTTCATACACAGAAACGCATACCACCTATCTACCGCCACTGTGTGCTCCGCCACCCATTGGTTGGGACCGGGATGGTGTTAAATTTATTTTTTATTTTGTCCGTAAAGCTACCCTTACCTTAAGCATCAAGTACAGCACAGCAGCCTGCTGTGTTCAGTCTATCCACTCACCTGTATAAATACATCTTCCACACTTTTGCCCACTGTTCGTTCTGAACCAGGCAGCAGCTCTGGGAAGAGAGAGGCTGCCGTACTCCATGCATCGCGTCAGTCATTTTAAGGATGCTTATTGGTCCCCCGAAAACAATGAAAATTGGACGTTATGCCGTTTACATGTAGCTTTTGTCAACAACTCGTAGGCAGAAGTGAGAGCTCTGCGCAACGCAAATAATCACCCAGCTGGAACACAGTGCGCTAAATAATAGAACATAACTTAATGAAGCTCAGAGGCAGATCATTTGCCTCAAGGAATTTTAATAATTGAGGTACTCAACTAATTCGAGGAATTGTTACAGCCCTAGTTGCTAGACACCTTCTAAAACTGACTGCTTCAATTTGTTAGGCCTAAGGGTTTTGCTGGTGGATAATTAAAAATGTTGATGCTTCATTGAATTGTTTAAATTTATGACTGTTCTGATTTCTCAGTTATCTAGTCTCTAGATAAGCTGAAGATGTGTAAAATTTGTATAATTCTCTGCACCATGTAAAATATTGTTACTTTTAGTTCACCTCAACACAGCTACATCAAAACATCAGTCCCAGAGAAATGGTTGATAACAACATCGAATCAGTTCCTAATCGGCTGCATGAGAAATTCACTCATAGTTTAAAACATGTCTGTTGTAAGCCTAAAGCAAGTTAAATGAGAACCTAAATGGTTGGATTTAGATCTGGAGAGCCAGCTCCATCTGTTGGCTGGCTCATGCTGACTTGGGAGGAGTACATCAGGACATGAACAATGTTCAAATATGAGCTGGATGGAAGCAACAGCTGCGGGGCTCAGTGTGTTCCTCAGAGCGGCTCCATTCTTCTGCTACCACATTCAAAGCTGCTACAGAGCATACCAATGTGTTTCAAAAGAAGGAAAAAAATCCTCAAATCACAGATTTTTCATTAGGACAGCTGTGACCTTGTGTTTTGGTTCAGATATCCACCAGGTTTCTGATTTCCACCCATCCAGAAGCTGGTTTTCCCCAGTATATTTTAAGCCTGGAGGGCCACCAGGCTTTACTTGCCCCCCTCCATCCCCACCAGGCTAAGCATTGCTTATTTATTTATTAATTTTTTTTTTTCAAATGTTTGCATTTTTAAGACTTTATAGTTGGAGTTTAGGTATTAATCTTCCAATAACATATAATTATCAAGTGATATTTTCCAGTTTCCTGTCATTTAAACATTTTTTACCTCAAAAACACGACGGACCGCTGGATGAATGACTGCCCAAGCGCCCAACCACTGGACTTGGCAAGTTTTCTTGGAGAAACCCTGAGTTTTTCTTTTGCCTAAGGATAAAAATTGATCTAATTGTCTTTATAAATATGTTCAACTATCCGTATTAGGGTTGTTACAATACCAAAGTATCAATAGTACCAATACCAATAAAGATACTCAATTTGACAGGGTTTCCCCCAGAAAACTAGCTAAGCCTGCTGGTAAGGCCGTCCATCAGCGGCCCGTTGTTTTTGTGTTAAAAAATTGTTATAAGTTGACAGTAAATTTGAAAATATGGAAATGTGTGTTATTGGAAGGCATTCTTGCCAACTCTTAAACGTCTCTGTAAAAAGGCAAACAAAAAAAGTATAATTTAAATAAATATAAAAATTTTGCCTTCCAGTTAGATCACAATGGCCAGTGGGTCTTAAAGTAAGTTACATTTTGCTTTAGTAGTGTCTACAGCTTGATGTAGTATTTTGATTTGCTGGTGGTGTGGCTCATTTACCTAAACATCATCAAGCTACAGGCCCAGTCTAAGAAGAGCCAGGTGCGTGTTAGATCACATGCTGAGCTAACTTCTGTGAGATGTAAATGTAAATGGCACTCATTCTTTTCTCACAAAGATGTATGTGCTCAGATCAGTCTCACTTCACTCTCAAGTTCTGAGAATGTGTTCTTGCATTATTATGCAATGATTATTATATTACTTGAAAATTATTGTCGCGATAACTTCTGGATAAATTATCGTCCAGCAAAATTTGTAATCGTGACAAATTTAGGCCTCATCACAGGCAGCGCTAGACAAATGGAAATTCGTCTTGATTTAAAGGCTCTTGGTTTATCTTGCACTTTTCTGGATGTTTTAACAACAGTATTTTAGAGTCTATTCCCTCAGTAAAGGACTGTAGAACTGATGATGTTCTCCATCTTCCTGGTTTTGGTCAGAACTCCAGCAGCAGCGTTCTGGATCAGCTGCAGCTGGAGGATTGATTTTGCAGGCAGACCTGTGAGGAGCTGAATTCAACCTTAATGGCTAAATATTTTTTGAAAAAAAAAAACAAAAAAAAAAAACACTTCTACTGATAAACTCTTTAGTTTCTTAGACCATGATTATGTTGGAGGTTTTCCTCCTAGTTCTGGGGATGAATCTGCAGGTCAAACTTTATCAAAGGCTCAGGCTGAACTGTACATCTTGTTCTGTCACTCATAGCCAGCCAACCACTGCTGCACTCTTAATAGTCATTTATGGGGAGGTTTATCGGCAGTAATTAAGTTTGTTGGTGCTCATCTCGTTCACCAGATGGCACGTGTGCAGTCAGGGTTCTGTGCGCAGCTCTTATCTGAGGACTGCAGAGTGAGTGTGCATGATGCAATTCCTGCGTACACCTGCTGACCGAGGCCTGCTGCACCGCAGTACTGCTGTAGCCAGTAGCAGCTTCTCTGCTGCTGCTGCTGCTGTTGCTGTATAAACTGACTGCTCCACCATTTTGAATTTATCAGTGACTGGCATCTCTGTGTCGCCAGGCATGACTCAGCACTTTACAGGAATCTGATATCATTAATGTACAGGAGGCCGTCTCTTCCTCACAACAGGTGGAAAAGAGACGTCCATGTTTTCATCTGTCAGCTACAACCGGAGACCAAACGGTCCTACACTTAAGCTGTCTTCAGTGAAAAAGGGAATGTTGACTTGCTTGAAAGTTAACTGTGGGATCTGTTTGTGATTACTGTGTTTTGTGTTTGTGCAGGGCCTTGCCCAGCTGGAGATCCTGTGTAAGCAGCTGTATGAGACCACCGACACCGCCGTGCGACACCAGGCAGAGAAAGCTCTGGTGGAATTCACCAACAGCCCCGACTGTCTCAGTAAATGTCAGCTGCTGCTGGAGAGAGGCAGTGTAAGTGTCTGCAGGGGGACTCACTTCATTCACCACTAATCATTGTTTCTCTGATTAAACAATGATTTATCAAAGACAATACTCTAAAGGCTTTTTATGTCTTTAAGTGGAAAAATAATGAGATACAGTGAGTGTGGTCAGCAGGCGGCGGTACAGCCCTGATCATGTCAATTACGAAGCCAGAATTACAAGGACCTGGGCCCCTGGGCTGGAGCCAGTTTTGTTGGCCTGTTCACAAGGGAAAAACTAATTGACTAGTGCAAACTTACAACACTAATAGGTAGTTCTGTACATCAGCAGGTATGAACTGATGCTTGTAGGTCTAATACGTCCTTTAGCCAATAACTCCATGTTACCTGAGCTGCATGCTGCTTGGACTGCTGGAACCCCTCAGCTTCTTTTGGGGCCCAGAGGCCAAAGAGGTCCAGTAGGACTCCTTCAGTCTGATGGCATCCTTTACCTCCATTGTCCACCAGCAGGTCCAGGGGTGGGTAATCTAAGCGCCTAAGTATGAACAACAGTCAGACCTTGTCCTCCCACTCGTAGGCAGAAGGAAGCTATCCAGTGAGCCATAACATGCAGGCACCAAGATGGGGTAACAAGTAGAGGCACCGAGCAGACCCCCTCCTGCTGAACGTCTCTCACCAGGAGAACTCAAGAGTGAAAGAGTGTCCAGCCCCTCAAGGATACTGGTTTCAGAGCCATGTGATAGTCCATGTCCCAAGAGCCCCAACCCTCACACAGGTGGTGAGCCCATGGGAAGGGGGACCCATGTCAATTCTTCGGGGTGTGCCCGAACAGGCGCTTACCAACATGCCCCACCTCTAGGCCTGGCTCCAGAGTGGGGCCCCAGTGACCCCAGGGAACATTGTTTTTGTTGATTTTACTCATCACAAGTGGTCTTTGGGCAGCACTTTCCCTAGGTCTTCACCTAGGATCTGTCTGCCTTGGGTGACCCTACTGGTGGCCTGAAGCCCAGGACAGGATAGCTCCTGGGTCTTTGCGACACTCAAACCCCTCCGCCACAGTAGGGTGGCAGCCAAGGGAGGGGGTCCTAGTTCATGCATCTTTCTTTTCTGTCCACATATTTTTTTTTTTTTTACATTACATCAATAACAAAAATAATACGACATTTATTTTCGTGTTTTTAATTTAACCTACAAGCTGGCTAACATTTATATCTCTGCTCTCTTCCCAGTCTTCTTATTCTCAGCTGCTCGCCGCCACTTGTTTATCTAAACTGGTGTCTCGGACCAGTAACCCCTTACCCCTTGAGCAACGCATCGACATTCGTAAGTATATTTGTTTCTCTGGCAGCCATCTCTTTTTTCCAACATGAAATAAAACACTCCTTAGTACTCTTGACATATCAAAGCAGTCTTCACAGGACTTTTAAGTGGGACGTTGTTTTATGTAACACACAGGGAACTATGTGTTGAATTACCTGGCAACACGGCCAAAGTTAGCAGCATTTGTGACCCAGGCTCTGATCCAGCTGTATGCCCGGATCACCAAACTGGGCTGGT
Organism: Poecilia formosa; assembly: GCF_000485575.1. NCBI lineage: Eukaryota > Metazoa > Chordata > Actinopteri > Cyprinodontiformes > Poeciliidae > Poecilia > Poecilia formosa. Next base: position 442,111 of record NW_006800246.1, on the reverse strand, counting down.
TCGACTGTCAGAAAGACGACTACGTCTTTAGAAACGTCATCGCTGATGTTACGCGATTCCTGCAGGTGAGAATCTCAAGTCATGTGAAATGGTTTTTTATCAGAGTTCTGAGTTCAAAGAATGTGGTTTACAGAAGTTTTGAGTTCCTGTGTGGGCTGGAAAAGTCTAGGAAATGATGGTGTTTCTGTGCTTCTGTAATATCTGTGTACATCTCTCTCCTTATCTCTGTTTTCTCTCTATTTGTGTCTCTTCTTTTACAAATGTGTGCAAATCTTTCAGTATTCTGCTAATGTCAAGAAAGCACAATTTTGCGATTGCTGTGTTTCCATTAAGTAAGAAATGAAATTAAAATCATGCATGAATAAGCTTGTTCACATGACGAGTCATTAAAAACCATAGTAGCAACAGATGTAAACAGTTATGAGATGCATAGTATTCATAATTCAGCCATGGTGCTAGCGCTCATCGTCTGTCAGCCAATCAGTGGAGATGTCTGCATCTTATTCAGGTGTTGGAGCAACAAGCTTCCCTTACTCATTTCCTTAATATACATCCATCTCTGTAGCCTCTAATTAGTCTGAAAGTTTATATGTTTTTGGTGTGTGTGTGTGTGTGTGTGTGTGTGTGTGTGTGTGTGTGTGTGTGTG
>NW_006800246.1:411108-441372 GCF_000485575.1 Poecilia formosa | reverse complement strand
CGTTGTGGGGACCAATTGCTCCTCCTGTGGACCGGAGCCTGGTCCCCACAAGGGGAAACCCTGTTTTTGGGCCAGGGGTCAGATTTAGGGCTAAGGTATGAATTGAGTTTGGGTTAGGGCTAGGGTTAGGTATGTGATGGTTAGGGTTAGGAAAAGGGTAAAGGTAAGGTTTAGGCTGTAGAATTGAATGGAAGTCAATGGAAAGTCCCCACAAAGATAGCCAGACAAATGTGTGTGTGTGTGTGTGTGTGTGTGTGTATGTAGGGGGGAAAGTATTTAAAGCTTGAGCTTTAAATCTAGCCTGTTCATTCGTAACGAACTACTGTATTCATACCTGGAGATGGAATGTGAGGCTGAAGAACAACTGAAAATGGTCATAAAAGCTGTTGAACCTGAAAACCAAAGTTTGTTGAACCAAACGTTGGAACTGTGTGTTTCCAGGACAGCGTGGAGCATTGCATCATAGGTGTCACCATCTTGTCCCAGCTGACGAACGAGATAAATCAGGTAAGTTTTCCTGTGAGTGCTTCAGTGTGAGGTGTAGATATGTAACTGGAACGGTGGAAGGAAGAGGAATCTGAGCCGCTAACAGTTTCAGAGCGTTCCAGTCTGGATTGGAGGGCTCATCATGTGACAAGCTCTAGTGCTAAAGCTATTCCCAACTGTGTTAAAGACAGAAAATGTAAAGATTTTCATTTGTGCTGCCTGCCAGGTGGTGACATAGAAAAGCAAATGTTTGCTTCGATTCTTAAGAACAAAACTCAAGCTGCTCAGATTGAAGCAGTGTGTTGGTGTGACTGGATGAGCCTGTTGAGATGTAAACTGATCAGTGGCAGCAGATCCTTATTTAAGATCTACACTTAAAAAGTTGTTTTGCCTCTTGTCTGGACTCTCTGATTATGGTATAAATTGAGTCTTAAATCAATCACCAATCAAGCTTATTGGTTTATTGGTACAGTATATTTCAGCAGCAAGTGCTTTACATCATTAAACACAAAAATACAGTCATAAAAAACAGAAAGCAAACAAACCATTGGCATTAACATGATATCATTTTCATGATGTCATTAACATGATGTCACCTCCCTGCTGTTCCTCAGCATCAGGAAGCCGAGCCGCCCCTCATGTTTCTGTCTCCCTCAGGCCGACACCACGCATCCGTTGACCAAACATAGGAAGATCGCGTCATCGTTCAGAGACTCCTCGCTTTTCGACATCTTCACACTTTCCTGCAACCTCCTCAAACAGGTCAGTACAGAAGAGAACGAGTCCAACTCTCTCAATTTTTTTTTATTTTACACAAAGATGCACTGGGAAGTTGATTGGGGGAAAAACGTCAAAATCTGATCTTCTAGTCAGAAACTACCATCTCTAAGAGCTTGTACAGACTGCATGTTGTTAGGTTTTAATAGGTGAAAGAACAATCCTTAGTTTATTTAGCTGGTTCTGCTGTTTTCTCTTCCTGTTATCTTTCCAAAATAATTGCACCAATTTCATTACACTGTACAGATCCACAGCGCCTCCTCCTGGACTTAGATGTTAGTCCCCAGCTCAGGGGCATTTTCACCATTTTCACTTCTTCTCCTGTCCTCATCTTTGCTCTGCAGCCATGTCTTTAGTCTCTTCCTCCTTCCATTTTGTTGCTGTGGACAAACTGCGTCAAACTTGTACTTAAACCACCGTATGTGAGATTAATTTTCTATATGGTTAAAAGACGGGCAGTATTAAGTGAAATCGATCTTTTTGAGCCTTGCATCGTGTTATAATGTTGTTTTCTAATCAAAAACATACGTGGAATGTGGCTTTGATTCTTTCATGCATGTTTGAGAAATCCTTTAATCTCCCATGGCAACCATTCTGGGTCCCTAAACACACCTCCCCACACAGATCCTTCAGACTAGCCAGGAGCAATTAGCAAACACCTGGTGGAACTGCTCTTCTGCTGAGCTCATCACACAAACTACTTCTCAGTGCAACTCTCCTAAGAATGGTTGTAAACGGCATAATGGAGAAACATTGCTGTGATGATGTGATGAAGGCAGTGTTGTCAGAAAGAGCAGGAGCTTCTTAAAGAGACAGTGGCCCAATTTCATGGTGTTGAGTTGCAAAGTTAAATTTCTTTTAAGTCATGTTTGATTTACAGATAAATAATAACTGTAGGTAACATAGTTACGTGATTGTGCTGTAAAATGAAAAATACATAGCAGAATATATCTTTTTTACTTCCGCTCTTTAGGTATTTACATTTAAAATGTTTTCATTGAGAGCAAAATGAAACCATAGTGAAATTCATTGTTTGTGTGCAGAAACATGGTGAATAAAGTTGACTGTGATTTTGAACCTTCTGAGCCAGCACAGGCAGGAAGTGATGGTGGCGTTTCTGTCGTCTCATTTCCAGGCTTCAGGGAAGAACCTGAACCTGAACGATGAGTCGCAGCACGGCCTGCTGATGCAGCTCCTCAAGCTCAGCTACAATTGCCTCAACTTTGACTTTATAGGAACTTCCACAGACGAGTCATCAGATGACCTTTGCACTGTACAGATTCCAACATCATGGAGATCAGGTAACTTAGTGTTGAGCACAGGGTTGTTCAGAAGAAAGCCCTAAAAGGGGCATCTTCAAGTTAAAGCTCCAATAATGCATTTCTTTTCAAATTAATTGAAGCTTTAATAAATGGATCATAAATAGTTCACGTTGCAGTACTTTGAATCCAAGATTAATAACCTTTCTTCATTTTTTTGACACTCTCAGCTTCAAAGTAGTACATAATTGGATTGAGGAAAGAAATTATATTTAGTTTCCAGATTGCAAATGAAAATTTCCAAACAGTCAAATGCTTTATTATTTAATAGTCACCAGAGTTCAGACCTGGATGTTCTTTATTAACTTTGTGTTTGATCTCTCCTGCAGCGTTTCTCGATTCCTCCACCCTGCAGCTGTTTTTCAATTTATATCATTCCCTCCCTCCATCCCTGTCCCCGCTGGTAAGTGTGAGCTGGTGTGGCTGGGCTGGAGGTGGAGCAGTAAGGTTTCTGTTGGATTCTGAGCCAGTTGTGTTCCTGTGCAGGTGCTGTCCTGTTTAGTTCAGATCGCCTCTGTCAGGCGGTCTCTCTTCAACAACGCAGAGCGAGCAAAGTTCCTCTCCCATCTGGTGGACGGCGTGAAGAGGATATTGGCGAACCCGCAGGTAAGGAAGTCACCTGACCCGGACGTTCCCCTGTTTGTCCGGTCAGGTGCTGCTTTGTGATGCATTTCTTTTGTGCAACAGTGTCTGCCGGATCCCAACAACTACCACGAGTTCTGCCGCCTGCTGGCGAGGCTGAAGAGTAACTACCAGCTGGGGGAACTGGTCAAAGTGGAGAACTACCCAGAGGTGATCCGTCTCATTGCCAACTTCACCGTCACCAGCCTGCAGGTGAGGCTGTCAGCTTCCACTCCAAGCAGTTTAAAATAGCAGGAAGTTGTGGGTTCTAACAGCTAGTCTGGGGGTTCTGTGGGGTTGCAGCACTGGGAGTTTGCCCCCAACAGTGTCCACTACCTGCTGAGTTTGTGGCAACGCCTGGCAGCGTCTGTCCCCTACGTCAAAGCCACCGAGCCCCACCTGCTGGAAACCTACACCCCAGAGGTGACCAAGGCCTACATCACGTCGCGGCTAGAGTCGGTCCACGTCATCCTCAGGTAGGTTCTGCTGAGGCTGTCAGGACCGCAGATCACACTCTGCTCAGTGGTTGTCATGAGTCTACCCAACGTTTCTGGTTTCATCCTCCTGCAGCGTTTAACGATGGGCATTTCTCAGATATCTTCCCCTATAGACAACACATGAATGTTGCTAGGTTTCATGATAATAACAAGAAACATGATCAGATGGAATGAGCTTGAAATTAATCGGCTGTTACACAGGAAGTCCAGTTGACAGCTTAAACCCAGCCAGGCTAACTGTCGTTTATTTGATTGATTAAAAAAATTAAATGAGATTAATCACAATTAGCATTGTGATTAATCGTGATTAATCACTATGATTAACTTTGTAATCTTGAAATGTAAAAATGCATATTTCCAAAATATGTTTTACCGTCTCAAACCAAGCATCCGTTTTCCAGGTTTTCATAATCTGGAAGGTTTAAAAGAAGTTATTTCCAAATGGAATTTGAAAGAGTTAACTATAATCTGGTGCTTTGGTGGAAGAATATTTTCCTCTTAGAGTAAATAGGCTACGTACTAATTTGGTTTTTTATCCAAATGTCCACCGCAGTGTTTTTTATTTATTTATGTTTTTTTTAATTTTCAGTAGCAGTGGTTGATTATTTGACAGTAATCTGACAGGAACAGGCAGAGAGACGGGAGTAGAGAGTGCTGTACTGAGAGCTGTAGCAACTGTGTACGGGGCGCTGCTCTAACACTGTGGCTTTTAAAACACATTTTTTTCCTGAACACACCAGTCTGACTGTAATGGCGTATCTATTCACTTGTGTTTGTGACTCTGCATTTCTGCAGGCAGCACCAGATGGCGCTGAGAGAGAGGCCTTTAGGCTGTTAGGTCAGAATAGACTCGTTTTATGGAAGGGGAAAACCAGAGTTGTCTGGGTTTCTCCTTCCAACCCTTATGGTTATGGGGGAGCTGTACTCCTGACCATGAACTTCCTGCTGTAGCTACATGCATTCTGTCCCAGCTACATCCAGTCGTCTTGTTCTCTCCACAGAGACGGCTTAGAGGACCCTCTGGATGACGCCGGGCTGGTGCAGCAGCAGTTGGACCAGCTGTCCACCATCGGCCGGTGTGAATACGAGAAGACGTGTGCTCTGCTGGTGCAGCTGTTTGACCAGGCGGCTCAGACCTACCAGGAGCTGCTGCAGTCCACCAACTCCAGCGCTGCAGACGTCACCGTACAGGAGGGTACGGCCAGCCAAACGCGTTCAAACCCAGCCGCAAAAAGTCAACGAAAAGAGTCTCAGCTTTTGTCTTCTGTCTGCAGGTCGGTTGACATGGTTGGTCTATATAATCGGTGCCGTGATCGGTGGACGGGTGTCATTTGCCAGTACGGATGAGCAGGATGCCATGGATGGAGAGTTGGTCTGCCGGTAGGAAGCGTCTCTGTTGAATTAAGAATAATTTAAACAGACAACTGGCCTAACTTGACTGCGGTTTGGTTCCAGTCTTTCTGCTTTCAACATGCTGTAGTTTCTGACTAGGTTTGGTTTGCATGTCAGGGTTCTGCAGCTGATGAACCTGACGGACTCCCGGCTGGCTCAGGCAGGCAACGAGAGGCTAGAGCTGGCCATGCTCAGCTTCTTCGAACAGTTCCGAAAGATCTACATCGGCGACCAGGTGCAGAAATCCTCAAAGGTGAGGCACTGCCCACGGCTGTGGAGCGGGCTGGATCACAGGAAGCCTGCGCTGTCGTGATGCAGACTGACATTTGTTCTCCCTCTTTAAGGCACAAACTGCAAATTGTGAACTTCTCAGATAAGTGGTGGAAAGTAGAAACTGTGGTGTTGGTGGTGTTTTTGTAGCAGTTGTGTCTGTAAAGAAATCATGAGTAAGCTGTCCATCTGTGGCCAGAGATCTGCTAGGCTGCAACCAGGAAAGGTTTTCTGAGAAAAAGAATTAAAGGGGCAGTGTTATGTAAAATGGATGTTTTTGAGCTTTACATCATGTTATGATGTTATTCCTTCATCAAAATCATACCTGGAGTGTTGCCTTGATTCTTTCATGCATGTTTGAAAAATCCTTTAATCTCTATGGCAACCATTCAGCTGTGCAAAACGCCTGGGAAATCTAGCTCCGCCTCCCCTTCAGAGCTGCAGTTTCCAAGCTTCAGAGCTTCGACTCCCCAACTCAACTCCTTCAGACTAGCCAGTAGCAATTAGCAAAGACCTGGTGAACCTGCCCATCTGCTGAGCTCATTATAGGAGCAACACTGGTAAAATGGTTGATAAAAGGTTAATAGAGGAGCCATGTTGTGATGACTTCCACTTCACAACACGAGTTTCAGAATGAGCAGGAGTTTTTAAAGAGACAGAGGCCAAATTTCAAAGTCTTAAATTACAAAGTAGAATTTCTTTTAAGTCATATTTGATAAATAGCATTTTGATAACAACTAAAGGCGACATATTTACTTGGTTGTGCTACAAAAAGGGTCTGTAGCCTGAAAACACATCATACTGCCCCTTTAAATCCCAAAGCAGAGCCAGAGGTCTCCAGCTCTGTCCTGCACATCTTGGTTAGGCTTTAGTTTGGCTCTTTATCCAACAAAACCTTCTGAAAAGGTTGTCCCACCTCAGAAACTCAGCTTTGAACATCATAAAATGTAATAACTAGTATTTCAGCTGCACACTGCAGGAGGAGCAGGTCACATGACTGACAGATGGGTATTCCCAGCACAGGGTCTCTCTGACTTTTATTATTTACAACTAGAAAATAATCTATAGGGCTTATACTACAGATTTGCAAAAAAACAAAAAACAAAACTCAGCTGATTGGTAAAACCTGGGCACAGATGGTAGAACAAGTATGAGGATCTCCAGTAGCTGTCATTGAACAATGGCTGAGGAGCCGAATCTGATACTTCAGATCACACTGGGACGTCCCTGTGGTGGACAGCCTTCAGTTTTTTCATTTTCTGATTGCATAAAAACATAAAAACATGCATTTAGGTGGATAAGTTTCAGTGGGAATGCAGACTTTTACAGCAATAGACAGATTTGTGAGTTTGTGAGTTTTTGTTTTTGATTAATTTGTCAACTTTTTTATACAATCTAAATGACAACTGTTCTTAAAAATGATTGTACATTTAGGAGTATTCAGCCACATTTTGCAGGTATTGCATTCCATAAAGCTGTAAACAAAGACTAAAGACACGCTGAAGATGACTGTAGGTCAGGGGTCAGAGGTCAGGGGTGTGCAACCAGCGGCTCTTTGGATGTTCCACAGTGGCTCCTAAGAAGTTTGTGTTAAAATAAGGACGATGATTTCTTTGTATGTTGCCTCGGGAGAGAATCGTGTGGTCATCAGACATCCAGCACCTGTAGGAGGTGAAACCTGATGTATGTCATTGAAACATGTTTGTTTTCCAGCTTTATCGACGATTATCAGAAGTTCTGGGGCTGAACGATGAGACGATGGTCCTCAGCGTCTTTATAGGGAAAATGTAAGAGGCCTCAGTCTGAGGAGTGTTTTCCTTACACCACTTTGTGTCCCGACTGTTTTGACTGGTTCATTTGACTGTCTGATTCTTTTCTTCCAGCATTACAAACTTGAAGTACTGGGGCCAGTGTGAGCCAATCACGTCCAAAACACTCCAGCTGCTGAACGACCTCTCCTTAGGATATCCTTACTGAGTGTGTGGAAGTGTGTGTCTCTGACTTCTGTCCGGGTGTCAGGTCTTTCAGAATCCTGACCTGGGAATAACTGGCAGATATATTGGACTTCCAGGATAACAGAAGGACAGAATTAGGAGATCCAGTTCAGGCTGAATGCTGTTCTCTTCAGAGTTAACCTTCATATACCACATCGCTGCTGCAGAAATCTGTTCAACCATCAGAGCTGCTAATGTTGGTTGACCAGGTTTCTGTCTAACCTCGTCAGCTTGTTTATATCTGTTCACAGAGAGACACTCACTTTCATTTTAGTAGTTTACATCAAAGCATGACGAGCCTCAGTTAGTCGTCCTGGTCTTCATATGTGCTGTTTAAAAGGAGAAGAGCTTCCTGCTGCTGGTCAGGATCCCACCAGGATGTGAGTTTCTCCTTGACTTCCTGTTTGTGCACATACAGCAGCGTGAGGAAGCTGGTGAAGCTCAGCGCTGTCCAGTTCATGCTGAACAACCACACCGTGAGTATTTCCCTGGACCGGGTCCAGATCACACTTCCAGAGTGGAATAGCCAACCATCACAGTCACACACACTAACAAGGGGTGTGTGTCGATATTTGTGCTGCAACAGAGTGAGCATTTCTCCTTCCTGGGCGTGAACAACCAGTCCAACCTGAGCGACATGCGCTGTCGGACCACCTTCTACACGGCCCTGGGTCGCCTGCTCATGGTCGATCTGGGTAAACGCAAACACACACAGTCAACCTTTAGCCTGTTGGCTTGTCTCTGCCGGTGGGAGTTTAATGGTGGGGTGTGTGTGTGTGTGTGTGTGCGTGCGTGCGTGCGTGCGTGTGTGTGTGCAGGTGAGGACGAGGACCAGTTTGAACAGTTCATGTTACCTCTGACCGCTGCGTTTGAGGCTGTGGCTCAGATGCTGAGTACGAACACATTCAACGAGCAGGAAGCCAAGGTGAGGTGAACACACACACTTCCTCTGGTTGTTCTGGTTCTGCCCCAGCACACTAACGGTTCCCTGTCCGTCTCTTCTAGAGGACTTTGGTGGGTTTGGTGCGAGACCTCCGAGGCATCGCGTTTGCCTTCAACGCCAAGACAAGTTTCATGATGCTGTTCGACTGGATGTATCCTTCCTCCTTCCATCCCTCCATCCCTTTATCCAGCTGCTGTCTCTCTTCTTGCTGTAACTGACCTAGCTGAAGTGTCCTTAACCAGCTCTGCAGATACCCAACGTACATGCCCATCCTGCAGCGGGCCATTGAGCTGTGGTACCACGACCCGGCCTGCACCACTCCTGTCCTCAAGCTAATGGCAGAGCTAGTTCACAACAGGTACACACTTCCTGTCATGCTGAGTAGACTAAGACTCTGGAGTTACTGTCATGAACCCATTGGTTCCACCAGACTGGTTCCAGTTCTAAACTGGCGTCAGTAGCACCATTTCCATTACAAACGTGCGCAAAACTTAGTCAATATTCTACTAATGTCAAAAAAAAAAAAAAACAATTTTGCAATAGCGATGTTTCCATTACGTAAGAAACGGGATTCAAATCACATGTGAATAAGTTTGTTCATGTAATAAGTAACTTATCATTCTGCTACCACTTCCTGTCGCTGTCTGTGGTTTCCACCTGGTGTGAAATCAGACTGATGATCATGTGACTTATGTGATGCGAAAGAAGTGTTTACGTTACAGTTTTTTTAAAATAAATATTTCACATTTATTATGAAATATACAAAGAGACTTTTAAACTATTGCTCCACACTAAGACATGCAAGGGAAAAGCTCTTTGCAGAAATTCTAAACAAAGACTAATAATGAATTTTATTTGCCACAGTTGACAGACTCACAAACCGTCCTGTGACTGAACCACCTGAACTCCACTCCAACAGGTGGTAGATGTAGTTTCTATTGCCATCCAGCAGGTGGAGCTGCAATATCAGCTGACTAATAAGAAAAACAAAGAATGATGTGATCATCTGGATGGATGAACACATAAACAGCCATCCTGACAATGTCTCCATGAAACATAGAAGATTAGAAATATGCTGAATTAATTTTATTCACAGTTTTATTAACTTTTAACATGGTACTGTGATTTTCAAACTTTTATACTCCATACTGAGCACAAGATTATTGTGTTTGTTTTACTTTAAAATATTTTACAGGTTCCAAATTGTTCATGTTTACACTGTTAAAAGTAACATATGCCACCATGGCAGTTCATATTGGCAGGAAAAAAAAAATTATAATTTAAACCTATAAATATTATTGGGTTCCTTAATTAATTATTTGTGTGCTACCTATTACTAAATTTAATATTTAGTAATAAATGATTTAAATATTGACATATTTATATCAATAAGGAATCAAATTGTGACCCAAAGAATCTCAATTGAATTGATCTGTGAGGGTCTCTGCTGCGTCCGTCTCTACTTCCTGCTGTGTGTGATGTCAGACAGTTTGTTTTCTCTGCAGATCGCAGCGGCTTCAGTTTGACGTATCGTCACCAAATGGGATCCTGCTGTTCAGAGAAACCAGCAAGATGATCACCACATATGGTATTTGGACTGGAATGCAGCCTGAAGTGTGATGGAAGCTAACAGTAGCTAATGGTAGCTAACAGTAGCCTGTTTGTCCCCCAGGGAACCGGATTCTGACTCTGGGCGAGGTTCCTAAGGACCAGGTGTACAGCGTCAAGCTGAAGGGTGTCAGCGTGTGCTTCGCCATGCTCAAGGCCGTGCTCAGCGGAAACTACGTCAACTTCGGGGTCTTCCGTCTCTATGGCGACGACGCTCTGGACAATGCCTTGCAAACCTTCATCAAACTACTGCTCTCCATCCCTCACAGTGACTTACTAGTATGTTGAGTTTTTTCCTGCAGTTAGACAGGATGTCTCTAATGGCCTCAACGTGAAGCCACTTCTTTGTTTTTATGGGATGCTCTCTGTTGATGCTTGCTTCCTAATCAGTCTGGAATCTGGTTTCAGGATTTTCTGCTATGTGTGTCTGAGTCCCTCATGTTCATCCTCATCTTCTTCCCGGTGCTTTTTTTTTTTCTCTTTTCTTTTTGTTTTTCCTTTGTGACTTCTTTCTTCTGTCCTTCCATCCTTGTGCACTTTCTTCCTTCTTCATTTCCTTCCTTAAATACTTGTACCCTGGCTCCTCATCTTCCTCATCCCTTCCATACTTAATACTTCTATTTGTCCTTCCTTCTTTCCTCCCTTGTATCTTACCCTCCATTATTTACTTCTTTTCCTCCATCTGGTTTCATATTTCTCAGATTCAGATTCTATATTTAATGCCTGCCCATAAATATATTGCAATAAGCTAATAATTAATTGCATGATAAATTAAAATTAGTTTGATCATTTCTTTTCTGATGATTCATATTTTTTGAAGGGGCATTTTATTTATGGTTTTATTTTGGATATTTCAAATATGTTCCAGTTCTAATGTTAAAAATTACAGTTTATTGGAGTTTGAGAGGGCAAACTTGCATTATCACACCATTTTCAATAAATTTCTTAAAAATGGTCTCAAAACAATAATATTATTGTTTATCACGGTAATTAATATGACATTTTATTGTCCAGTAAAATGTGCTATTGGGACAGGTGAGTCCACACAGCCTTAAAAAGTCTTAAATCATTTTCTCTTTTTTTTGTAAGCTGGCCTTAAATACATTAATAACAGCTCTTAAACTTTGCAGTGGCATGACTGTTGAATCTCACATGTTTTCTGGTGGGATTTTTGGTGAAGCCAAAATTTGAGTCGCCTGGTTACATCTTTGTTTTCTGAGGTCTTAAAAAGTCTTAGGTTTACCTGCAGATGTTCTGATGAAAGTTATTGGATGTTAATATTTGATAGTTTAGAAGGACTGAGACATGTAGCGGAAACCAGCAGGTGGATGTAGATTTCCTGACCAGTGTCCAGCAGTGAAATCAGTAAGTGTGTGTGTGTTGTCTGTCTCTGCAGGATTACCCGAAGCTCAGCCAGTCCTTCTACTCCCTGCTGGAGGTTCTGACTCAGGACCACATGAACTTCATCGCCAGTTTAGAGCCGCACGTCGTCATGTACATCCTGTCGTCGATATCAGAAGGCCTCACGGCGCTGGGTGAGTCCCGGTGGCGGTCCGGTCTAACCGGGACGACTGGCCGATCTGGGTTTTCACCTGTCTCTCTCTTTCTGTGTGTGTGTGTGTGTGTTCTCAGATACGATGGTGTGCACCGGCTGCTGCTCCAGTTTGGACCACATAGTCACCTACCTGTTCAAGCAGCTGTCACGCTCCACCAAAAAGAGGCCTGCTCCCATGGCAACAGACGACCGCTTCCTGCACATTATGCAGCAGCACCCGGAGATGATCCAGCAGGTCAGACCAATCAACTCGCAGCTTCCCGTGGTGGCGCGCTGTGTCCGCTCAGACTGACCGTCTCTGTGTCGTCCTGCAGATGCTGTCCACTGTGTTGAACATCATCATCTTCGAGGACTGCAGGAATCAGTGGTCCATGTCCCGGCCCCTGCTGGGCCTCATCCTGCTCAATGAGAAGGTGAGCTCCTCCCTCTGCTCTCACCTGCTGCTGTCTTTGAAGTGTGTTTCAACGGATGTGTGTGTTTGTGTGTCCTGCAGTATTTCGCTGACCTGAGGAACAGCATCGTCAGCAGCCAGCCTCCTGAGAAGCAGCAGGCCATGCACTTATGCTTTGAGAACTTGATGGAGGGAATAGAGCGAAACCTTCTAACAAAGAATCGAGACAGGTGGGTTGGGTTTCAGGCTGTCTGTCTTCCTGAGGGCCGGGGTCCCTTCAAGCAGTCTGTGCTGGTTAAACTACAAATCCCACAATAACTGCAGGTGAGAAGTGACCCTGTTAATGTCCATGTTGGCTAACTGGAGCAGAGTACTCAGAGTCGATTTGAAGCAGTATTGCTTAAAATCGACTTTCCTCTCCCATTCAACTCCTTCAGACTAGCCAGCAGTAATTAGCAACACCTGGTGAAACTGTGGATCTGCTGAGCTCATTATAGGAGCTACTTCTTAGTGCAATGCTGATAAAAACGTTGTGAAAGGGTTAATAGAGTAGCCATGTTGTGATGACTTTCTGAAGGCGGCGTTTCAGAAAGAGCAGTTTTTAAAGAGACAGAGGCCCAATTTCAAGACTGTAAATATCAAAGTAAAATTTCATTTTAGTCATCTTTGATATGTAAAGTATTGTCATTACAACTGAATGAAGTTAATATAATTACTTGACTGCTATAATATGGCACTATGTGACTGGAAAAACACACAGCACCGTCCCTTTAAGTGGGCCAGTATGTTCTGGTACTAATAGAACCTTCCAGTGTAGTGAGACTTTATTTATGCCCGTCCACCTGGCCCTCTGCTCTCCTTTTGCAGAATCTGTTTTTAAAGTCGAACTCTTGTAAAACCATCTGAATCTTTGATCTGTGATGGTTGAAGTTTAAAGTCGTGTGTGTGTGTGCGTGTGTGTGTGTGTGTGTCCATGCAGGTTCACACAGAACCTGTCCGTGTTCAGGAGGGAAGTCAACGATAGCATGAAGAACTCGACGTACGGCGTCAACAGCAACGACATGATGAGCTGACATTCCACACAGCAGAGCCTCACCCAGCCGCAGAGCGGGCGCCCCCCCTGCCCCCCACCCTGCATCCTCCTCCCCCCCACTCCCCCCAGCTTCCTCCCTGGGCCGGGCTGCCTAAGGGAACATCTGCTCATCCCAACACCACATTGGCTAAACTTTCCCGCCTTCTTTTTGATATAAGCATATATAAATATATACAGATCTATTTTAAAGCCAGTCCGTGTTGGTCTGACTCACCTGGCGGAGGGGGGAGGGAGGGGTGGGGTCTGGTAGTGGGGGGTGGGGGGGTTGCATGTCTTGGCACGTCTTGGCACTCTAAATCACTGACAGAGGAAGGCAAGAGTGCTGTGGCTGAGAAACGGAGGAAACGGGACCGCAGAGGACGAACACCGGTAACCGTAGTAACCCGCTTCTGCCTGCCTTGTATAGAAAACACACAGAAAAAAAACAAAACAAAGTGTAAATTTTTTTTCGTAACATTTTGAACAATGTTTATAATGATCGAATTTAAACCAGATGATGAGTTGAGGATTGAACCCACGTGTGATTGAGCTTTTTACAGTGTAGTGAGTTAGTGCAAACTGTCCGTCTGCGTGGGGGGTGAGGGGGGGCAGAGGTACACACACTAACAGAAAGGGAGTCAGAGCACCATGCTGTACATTTTTCTCAGTCTCTGCTTGAAGTGATGTAAATAGTTGTGCAGCAGCAGGGAGGCAGCTCTTAAAGGAACATTCTGCTGTTTTTATTCAGTCCAATCTTTCAACATGGCTCCTAAACGTTAGCCAGCAGGAGGAAGCAGAGAAATCTCCCACGTGGGTTTGCTGCTCCTCGGTTCTTCTTAGTTTTGGAACGTGACACTAACTAACTTCTGGCTTTCCCCACAAACGAATATTAATACGCAGCCAGTGTTCTGGCTGGGTTTCACCAAATCGCTTCATCAGTGAGAGTAAATCAAACGTTAAGTGGTTCTGATGTGATCCCACCCGGACTCTTCTGTTTTCTCCAAGGGTTTCAGTCATGCTAGCTTTTCATCCATTTTGATCATAAGAAGAAAAGCAGTCTTTAAGAGGTATTCCTGTAACAGAGACCAAATATGGAAGTTATCTGTAATATAAAACAAAAACAATCAATAAAACCTAAAGAATGCAGAGTGAGCATTAACACGCATAAGATTAGAGGCGGACTCTTCCTCTGCTGTAGTTTTAAACATTATGGAGTTTTTTTTCTGAAGGAGTTAAAGAAACATCTGTGCGTCATTCCTCACTGCTGCTTTGCTTTCCAGCTGCAGTGAAACATCTGCTCAGTGTTTCTTTCTTCCCTCAGTCTTCTACCACCAACCAGCACTAAGTTGCTCTGCAGTGTTTCTGCTGTCCTGCCTGAACGCCGTAGAGTCGGGAGTCTGAATGTGGCAGCTGATCAGAAAGAAAACCCAAACAGAAAAACAAACCCCCCCCCAGCAGATTTTTCCTTTAAAGCCTGACGGTCCTGCAGGCGTCACACACACGCCTGCTGCTTGATGACGTGTAAGCAACATGGTCGCAGCTCCGTTTCCCCCTCTGGCAGGCTCGGTGCAGTATCCACCATTTTGTTTACACTCTGGATTCCTCGGACCCCCGTTTGGGTCCTGCAGTGAAGTCCTTTTGGTGTGTGTATGTGTGTGTGTGTGTGTGGAGTGGAGTGGCTCTCTGTTGCCTGGTGTGTGTGTTGTCACTTGGTGAACTTGCGGTAGAGCTCAAATGGCCAAGGTGTGTGTGTGTGTGTGTGTGTGTGTGTGTGTGAGACTGAATGATCAGAAGGGGAAGCCAGCGTGGAGACATGGAGACCAGCTCAGCCTGAAGAACCTCAGTAGAAGTCGGGACAGTGTAAAGGCGTCTCTTAGCAACGTGTGTTACTCTGTACGATGTTGCTGCTAACTGTTTGTGACAACTAGCTCATCTCTAACCATGTCAGCACTCACGGATGTTCCTAAGTTTGGTTTGTGTCCCTGATTTGAATGTGTTGGGTCCATAGAGTGAATAGCTGTTTGAGTTGTTTGGATGTCTGCTACATATAGTGTAAGCATTGTGACTGCAAATAAACCTCATTGATTTTTACAACACTGCTGAATGTGGGTTTGTTCCTCTGGATCTTCATGCTGATCCTCAGCTGGCTCAGAGGTCCGTTTTTCTTTCCCCAATATCAAGGTTTCCCCCAGAAAACTTGCTAAGCCCGGTGGTTGGGTGGTAGGGTAGGGCAGTCGTTCAACCAGCGGCCCGTCATGTTTTTGAGTTAAATTTTTTTTTTTAATTTGACAGGAAATAAGAAAATATCACTTGAAAATCATGTGTTATTGAAAGATTAGAAGATTAACACCTGAACACCAACTACAAAGTTGGTGTTTGCATTTAAAAATGCAAACATTAAAAAAAAAAAAACTTTAATAAGCAATGTTTAGCCTGGTTGGGGCACAAGTAAAGCCTGGTGGCCCGCCAGGCTTATAATACACTGGGGGAAACCCTGCCAACACCTTTAGCTCCTGTTAGGGATTCACTTTGCAAGAACCCACAATGCTACAAAATTGATATTGATTCAGTCTCATTCTTTTGACATAGATGCTGCCTTTTGCTTTCCAATTTCAGTTTCCTAGGAGTGCGTAGGGTTATGCTCAGCAGTCGATTCCTTCTGTCTTTTTCTTGTCAGAAATTTGCAAGCTATGCTATTTGACTGGCAGCTGATTATGATTGAAAAACAGAATACATCTTATGATTAAAACAAAAAATATATAAAATGAAAAAAAGTACATTTTTATACTTGAATTTTTTTTATCTTCTCTCCAACATTCTGAGGACCCCCAAGGAACCACAGCCCCCACTTTGAAAAACACCACCAGGTTTAACAAAGGTTTGGTTGTTTAACAAAAAAAATAACTAGCTAGCTGGATATCAGCTGGAGCAACTGATCAAATTTAGTTACCTGATCATATTCAGTGTAAAAAGACTTGAGCTAAGTGTCTAATCAGCCAGGGCCTTCCTACAATTCCATCTGATTCTCATCAGCACTCCGTCTGCAATTTCTCCCATTTCAACCCGGCCAATTTACAAATTAAAATAATGTTGAAACAAATGTAAAAATGATTAAATGATCATGTGTTAGTTATTTTGGAGATAAAAAGGTCAGTTTGTTTTTTAAAAAATTACTAGTTCTACTTATGTGGAACTATCACTTTTTCATCAATGATAAGCAATTTACTTGAAACAATTTTCTATATGTTTCTTAAAATTTTGTTTTATCTTATTTCAAGTGAATAAGAAAATTAGAAACTGCACAAAAATTATTGGTAAAATTGTGTTTTTAGACTTAATTACTTTGTCATTGCACAAAGACAACAGTGAATTTGGCAACAAAATGCTTGGGTACCAGAGAATACAGAAAAAATACTGAAAAATCTATAAGTGGGCATATATATATATATATATATATATAAACTGGTGCAGGTAAGACAAAAGATGAATAAAATAAATACATATATATAAAACATAGCATTTTGAAATGGTCTTAGTGGGGGATTATTGGTGTTGAGCAATCTGATGGCCAATGGGAGGTCACTATTTGGTTGTACAGCGGATGCTGCAGAATCTCCTGCCAGACACTAACCATTAGCACAATTAGCTAACGTGAAATCTTTTCCTCAGCATATTAGTCAGTTCATTCCTCTGATTTCTTCCGTCTTTCCTTCTGGAGCTACAAACAACAGACCGGACACACTGCGGTAAACTGCTTATTTATTCCAATTACCACCAACGTTATATTTTTACACACAATTCTATCTGAAGCGAGCGCTGGATAAATCTTAAGAGGAAATATAAAAAAGCTTGATGGTGAACAGCGTTGAGCAAACTGACAACATGCAATGTCTGCTCAGTGCCTGCAGTTCATCTGATGAGGGTGAGCGGGGTGAGACGGGTCCGTACTGGTGTTTGCTGGTTGAACTGGAGGTTAGCTTTTTGCCCGTTTGGATGTGAACACTGTGTCGTTGTGGCCTTCTCTGTTTCGGGCGATCTCCACAGCAAAGAACTGGACTCTGGTGGCTGAAATCACCAAAAACACGATATTCACTTTCTGCCCTGAGAGACGCCTTTGGTCCACTGAGACACTCCAACTCACCAAATATGGTGTTGTCCTCGCTGTAGTCCTTCTCACAGTCCAGACGCAGCAGGGTGCCGTAGTTGAAGTCCTCCACGATTCCCTCAAACTGGTTGCAGAAGGGGCGCCAGGTCTGGGCGTGCAGCAGCAGTGGGATGACGTTCATATTCATCAGTTGGATCAACAAGAAAAATCAATCATGCAAATCTCATCAAGTTATTATTCACTTTAGATTAATATTTCTTGTTTCACTGCAGACGTTATGATCCCTGAAGTCTCATGTTTTGTTTTTTTTTATAGAATGTCTTCGATATGACTGAGAAACGGACTGAGAAACCAGGAATCCTCTGGAACATTCCGCTGCAGCAGAACCAAACTGACCTGCTTGGCTTTGTCTGACTTCAGGTCCTCCTCTTTCAGCCGCTTCACATCCAGGTCTTTGAAGGTTTCTCTGAAACTCGAGTAGATCTGGTCGTCCACCTTTGTCAGCTTCAGGAACTTGGGATCGACGGATGAGATGAGCTGAAAGAGAAGGAGAAAATGTTGGAATCTGGAAGGGAACGCCGTGGTGTGATCGGTTCTTAGCGGGGCAGTGGGATCGTTACATTGAAGTAGACCTCTGCGTGGTTGTAGGCCTTCATCGCCCACATGACTTCAAGCCGGGGCTGAAAGAGCAGAAAGGTGGATCAGTGTTTCACCCACACATCCAGATCTGGATCTGACAGAAGACACTCACGTCATTTCCGTAAGCTTCCGCCGGCAGAGACAGAGCGTGTGCAGCCGCCGAAGCTCCCTCCACCCCCTGGAAACAAACACACACACACACACACTCCTGTTTAGATGGATGCAGCAGCCAGAGTGGAATCAGAGTGTGTGTTTCAGTAGTTGTGATTCTGTGTGTGTGTGTTTCCTGGACTATCAAGAACTTTAAATGAATCGTGTTGCCACCAGTGCAGAGCTTGTCTAACACTGCCAGCAGTCTGACAGCATATGCGGTGGAATGTATAGAACATGGGGCTTTGTTGTCATTCAACTGCATATACATATTGAGCGAAATTTCACTGCAAGACTCCAATAAAAGTAAATCAAAGAAGAAATAAAAACAAAAACAGAGATGGGAATGCAACTTGTAATGGTGAGATTACAAGTGTATCTGAATATTCCCCCTTTGGGCTGCTTGGGACAGCTGGAAAAATATTTTTCCAGAGGAGATGAGGGGATCACTGGTGGGAGCCATGGGTGGGACTGCTGCTCATCTGAAGTAGTGGGCTCCCTCCCAATTTTACCTAAAACACCACCATGAAACCAGTGTAAAAACCATCAGAGAACCATTATGAAGCCATTATGAAGACCAGAACACTGAAACGTTGGACCTGTGATCAGGAAGCTCCCAGCTTCAGGGGAAACGTCCTCTGAATCTGGACATGCAGTTCCTCACAGACCACTATTTTTCTGCTTGTCAGTCTCAACACGTGTTTTCGTGAATTCTCGCGGTTCTTCGCTTAAACTCGCACCCTACTGTGTTTTTTTCCACACAGGGACTCCGTGTCCTTTAACCAGGACCAGCTCACAGACAGACACACCACACACAGTACATGAAAACACAACAGTTTCTGATTAAAGTCCTACCAGAGCTGCTAGTCCCTCATGCGACGCCATCTTATTCCAAACAAAGATAGTCTATATGGCAAGATGTATCACTATGTGTCGGGCTAAAACCGGAGTTGTAAAACACAGTCTTCAAATTAGGACAGCGTAATATTTTGGTGTTATAACAGTCTTCATCAAGCTGCTACAAGTAGTCCTGTTAAAAGTCTATTTAAAAATTCAGTTACTGGAGTGAGACATGTAACATTGTTCACTTGAGCCTTTTCGGCCACAGAGTGAGTCATCTGAACGTTCTAAGTCTTCGTGTTAAACTATGACACTTCGTGACGTCCCAGGCCTTCTTCTTCTCTTGCGTTTACTGGCTCTCTCCCTCGCCCCCTATGCCATTTTTTCTCTCTCTCTCTCCTCAACAAGCCTAATGCACTACCTTCACACCTCAAATTCAATTCAAAAATACTTTATTTATTCCGAATGGGAATTAAATTGCCACTTGTTTCTTGTTGAGCCATCCGCTCCTTGTTTAGTAATCAAGCTCCCCAACAACTTATTCTCACTCTCTATTTTTTTTCTTAAATACTTCTACATCAACTTGATGCATCTGGGTCCAATGGACCTTACCACAGGGTCCGAGTTTCATTGGCTAATGCCCATTTGACGTCACTGCGCAGCTACCACGTGCTTGACCGTCTCACAAACAAAAGCTAAAGTAGTATACACAATGCTAATGTAGATTGTGGACTAGCAGACCACAATCTACACAATCAAAGGTTTTGCGACAGAACTCAAATAAGAATGGTTCTCCACTGTCAGTGGGGAATCTGTACAGGCGATGTCAGGTATCCTGATCATATTTGTGGAGATAAAATTCACAGATTTCCCAAATCTGATACGGAATGCCTAGCTTGGCTCAAAACTTGTGCACGACCGCATTTGCAGCTCAACCGTCGTAAGATCAATAAAAATAAAGGAGTGTGTGCTGGTGTAAGTATTATTACTTTGCTTTCTATGTGTTTAGTGAATGGGGATATTTTGAGTGGCCCTGCGACAGACTGGCGACCTGTCCAGGATGACCCGCCTCTCGCCCGGTCTTGTGGCACCAGCACCTCCCGATCCCTTTTGAATTATGAAGCTTGAAATATTGTAAGGTATTAAGGAGGCCTATAATGTGTGAACAATGACCCCCAAGTCTGAAGGAAAGTCAATAATAAACACATTCATTATGAAAACCTTTTAGCTAAGTACAGCATAATGGCAGTACCGATACAACTTCTACACCCTGAAGACTGTGTTACAGTCTTACGTTAGCTGAACAGATCAGTATGCAATGTGTACCGTATCTGACATGCATTAAGGATTTTATTTGACCTGAAGAGGCTTTTTACGAAACTGTAATCGTGTTAGCCACGCTAGCACCGAGTAACAGGCCTAGGCACACTCAAACATTTGCCAACAACAGAAATCACTGATTTCAAAAGTAACCATCAAAACCATGAATGCCCGACTTACCCAGCCTTGCAAGAACAATAGGCATCAGTGATCTTGTCCACAGCTATATTTATGCTGAGGTGTGAGGATCTGCTGTTTTCCTCATTGATCGGTAGCATTTAGCTGCGACGCGCACAATGTTGGAGGCATCCCGTGGCTCAAACATCTTTATGTCGTCCAAAAAAGATGATATGAACTTGTTTGTTCCCCTGTCCATTGTCATGGCTGATATTTTTTGAAAATCCGGCAGAAATGCTACACTAATCGACTCAGAAATACTTTGTAGAGAGTCAGTTGAAACGAAAGACGCCATGTTTACACATAGAAACTAAGCCCTGCAAGGCTTTGTTTGTGAGACATGCAGCCACGTGGGACTGTCGAGGGGCGTTTCTGGGCGGGGCTTGGTAAAACCTAACTTTGACTTGATAGAAGTAGCGGTTTGTATAATTCTTGCCAATTCAGCAAATGTTCAGGAATTAACCATCCCATCACTCCCCTGAAGCTATGCCATCCTGGGCAGAGAGCCATATCTCCTAATAAAGGAAACCTTCAAGCTAGGTACTATAGAAAGTCAAAAGTGTCACTTTTATTAAATGTCTAGATAAAAGTCACGCTGTAAAATCCCTTCAAAACGCCGTTTGACACTATCTTCTGAATAGTGAACATTTTGGCATTTATTCTGGTCGTTGAACGCTGTATCAGGCGTCATGGAATGGTGTCACGAGTTTTTTATGTGA
Organism: Poecilia formosa; assembly: GCF_000485575.1. Taxonomy (NCBI): domain Eukaryota; kingdom Metazoa; phylum Chordata; class Actinopteri; order Cyprinodontiformes; family Poeciliidae; genus Poecilia; species Poecilia formosa. Next base: position 420,497 of record NW_006800246.1, on the reverse strand, counting down.
CCTTTGTAGCCAGATTTAAAGCAAAAGTGGCTTTCCATAGAGTCCCACTGTTTGTCGCCTCACTGCTGTATGATGGGCTCGTCCCATCTCAGGACATCCCGCGCAGGGACAGCAGCCTGGTGACGTAAACATGCCTGAGTTGTGACTGGTGACCGTGCTCGAGCTGCAGGAGGACGGAGCGCGTGCCCACTGGGGGACATTGCTGCTTGTTCTCTTCCCCCCTTCAGCACATAGTGGACCGGCCCACGACAGAGCAACAGGAAAACAGCCTCCTCTCTTCCTCCTCCTCCTCCTCCTCCTCCTCTCCTCTTCTCCCTCCTCCTGCATCGCTCCGAGCGGCTCGGCTTCTCTGCTGGATGTTTTCACTCTGAGCTTCGGGCCGCTGTTTCCAGGTAGGACCGTCTTCTCCGTCTGTTCTTTCATCAGTCCTTCCTCCTCTCTCGTCACCCGCATCCCCGCATCCCGCACATAACCCGCAGCATCCTCCGCGCGCCTCTTATTCACCGTCGTTTATCGACGGAAAACAAACCAAATGGGGCTTGTTTGCGCGTGCAGGTGAAGGTTCCGGGCCTCGTGGCGGGGGTTCTGCTCGGGGATCAGGTGGACCGAACAAAATGAATTAGATGTGTTGAAACGTCACTTTAGCAGTACATCGCATCTAATTGTGAGGGGAAGGCCTTCACATGGGCTTTTGTCTGGTTCGAACATCTCCAGAAGATGTTCACCCTGCTGCTGCCATCACCAAACCCGCAGACCTCAGGCTGCAGCAGCGGGGAACGGGATCCTTCCTGATGGGTTAAACTGGGAGGTTTGTGTAACTCATTCATGCTGAATTCAGATGTCAGGGTGAGGAATGATAGATTACGGATTCAAAGAAATGGTTAGCGATCCCATTTCCATATAAATCTGTTTTTTAATATTTATTAATTAAATGTTAAAAGTTCAGGAGAGCTAAAGGAACAAAATAAAGAAATTGTTTATAACTATAAAATTTTAACCTTGATTAGTTTTCACTCAAAACTTTGAAAACTAAGGTCAAAAGAACTGAAAGTTGAGTGAAATGAAACATAAAAGCTGCAAATCTTTTTCACAAGATACCAAGAGTTCTTGAAAACACATCTAATTCATTTCATTTTTCATGTATCAAAGATAGATCACATGCATTTAATTGTCTCAAATTTCATTTGCTTCTAAAATATAAGCACAATCTAGATTGTTTTTAGATGAACACATTATCTAAAAAATGTGTTTAAACATGGTGACTGCTGATATTTGTGAAGCAGAATCGAAAGATTTGAACCATAGAGAAAAAAATTCTGTCCCAGACATCTTTTAGTGCAGAGTTGAAACAGACAATCTTGTTTTAATCAAATTAAAAGTAACAACATAAATTGGTCTCAGTTTTTTATGTTGTGAAAACAAATGAAACATGTACAGATGAAGCGACTGTTTTTGGTGGATTAGAGGATTTCACTAAGCTTGGTCAGTATTCATAGATGGACTATAGTTGTTGAATGGACCCAGTAATGTGGGAAACATCCTTCCTGCCTGACTTTGTACATTCAGCCGGTCTCTTGTAAGTGTGTGTCCCATTATGGAGCACACACACCCTGAGCCGAGCTCCATCACTGGCTTTCTGGCAGCTAAAAGCTCTCGGTGATAAGACTATCAGCCGTACAGACACTCAGACTGCAGCTGCTTAGATCACTGTCAGGCACACACACACATTATTACTCAGTAGTTTTACCCACTTTACAGTTACCAGCTACAGGTTAGTGTGGATTTAATGACCCAAACATATCTTTGTTGCTTCACTTTTGGTTGTTTTAAACCTTAATATACAAAGGGGAAACAACAGGGAATCGATATTCCTATTGATTATAGATTATTTAAACTAAAATCTTCTGCTTTGCAATGTTTAAAGAGGCCCAAAGAGCGAGAAGCCTGCACAGAACTGAGCCACCAAACACAAGGAGGCGTAATGACGGTACACAGGAAGTGACAACACATAGACTAAAGAACTAAAAAATAAAAACGGCAACAAGCAAAAACTGATGGGTCTGTCCAGCAGTCATGGAGCAAAGGGTGTGGTTCACCCTGGACAGGTGCCAGTCCATCACAGGGCAATGCAACTCTTCACCTCACACTTAAGGGAAGTTTAAAGATTCTAAGTAATACATGGATGTTTTTGACTGTTTCCTGTGGGAGGAAACCAGAGTACCCAGGAAGAACCCACACATGCACAGGGAGAACATGTGAACTCCATGCTGAAAGACCCCAGGCTGGGATTCGAACCCAGAACCTTCTTTCTGCAAAGCACCAGTGCTACTACAAGTGCAGTCACATACACTGATAAAAAAAAATTATTAAAAAAAATTTAAATGACCAAAAAGATACAGAAAAAGTGCTATGGAAACAATTCACCACATGGATTAAATAGTGACAACAAAGAAATGACATAAACAAAAAGTTATCCATAGAAACTTAAATTTGCAAAACACAGCTGCTGGGATGTGTGTGTTACTGATGCTTACAGATGTGATGTTCTGACACACAGTTAGGGCTGCCTGCAACCTACAATTAATATAATAATCGATTATTCTATCAATTGTTGTGACAATGAATGGATTTTTTGGACTAAAAAATGGCATATACCACAGATTTTTTATTCAACAACTTATCCCTTTTGTATATAATAGAAATACATTAAAATATGCAAATAAACAAATTCCTGTTTTAAACAACAAAATCAACATTTTATTGCTTAAAATTAATTAACAGCATTCCTTTAGTGAACACCTTATCATTGTAGCAAAGGATGCATCTGCAGCTAAAACATCACCATGTGAAACTGTGGGGCTGATCTGGTGATTTTTATTTATTTATTTTTTTTGGATTAACTGATTAATAACTGGACAGGAAAAGGTGTTTTTTTTTCTTCAGAATTTGAACCAGGTGAAGCTAAAGCTCCGAATTAATGAGTTCAGAAGACATTTACACAAAGACATTTTTTTTATTTTTATTTTTTAGCTCAGTTGCAAAATGTAGATGTTTTTAGTACAGTTTTGGCTTAATTACTGCTCTGATGTCATTTTTTTAACAAATGAGTGTTTTGAGTTTGCATCCACCAGTTAACGATTAATTGATTACTAAATTAATTAATGATTATTTCAAAAATGTATTCATTTTTAATCATTCCAGCCCTGCACACAAGCTAATTTTCATTTTTATGCTAACCTGAGCTAACATTGAGAGTTTAGCTTTAATCCAACAGTTTGAGATGGATTCCTACTCCAATAGTCAAATAACCTCCTTAGCATCAAACACACCTTTTGTTTTTTTTCTTCCTCCTCCAGCTCTTCTTCTCCTGGTATAATGTTTGTTTATGGAGGTGCTTGTTCACCGTGAAGTGTTGTGGTATTTTGACAGACAGTGTCTGGTGAACGATTCTTCCCGGTCTGCTCAGGTTGGGGTCAGGTGAGGCCAGCAGGGAGCTCCTCTCTGGCTGATACCTCAGCAGCTTTAGGTTGCAGACATGAGCTGCTGGATGCTGCTGGCTGTGTTCCGTCGTCCCTCTGGAGGGAGGAGTGTAACCACAGCAGTAACAGTTGAGGAGCGCCTGGGCGTTGGCCCGGCTGGAGGAGCTGATAAACAGGAGGGGAGGAGGGAGGCAAATGAAAAAAGCTGCTTCACAGGAAGTCTGGAAGCTTTAACCCCTCGGCGAAGCATTAGCAGACAGGCCCTCATGTTCTTAAGATATAAGGTGTAGTTACTGTGAACGCAGCGCCTCCCCCCCCACTCATCCACCCTGAGCTGTCCCTAGAGGAGGCTCGGATAACAGCCAGCCCTGAAACTGACTCAATGGCGTCTCAGCCTCCTTGCCCCGTTGTGTCCTCGTTCACCTCAGGGACAAACTGTCCATGTGAGAATGAAGGTTTGAAACTGGAGTGCTGGTTCTGTAACACAGCTCAGATGGAGCACAGCATCCACTAATGCTGCTTAGCAAGGCATTTAGCAATGACTTATGGATGTGTTTGTGACAAGATTATAGGAAATATTGTTGAAATTTTAAATCCTTTTTAACAATCAGAGCATCACTTCAGTGTTTTGCTTATAAGAAACTAAACACACACACGTCATATTTAATCCTATTAGGTTTTGCCAACATCATGTGTCTTACCCAGTGGCACATCAACATGTGGCAGGAAGAACCTGGAATCAAATGCCGACTCCCCCACTGTGAAATAAACTTATGATTCATGTAAAAAGATTCTAGAAAATGATTTATGAATTATTGATCCGATCATTATTGAGAATAAATAATTCTGTGTTTTTCTTCTATCTGTTAGCTAGTTGCTAAGCTAAACATAAAGGAAATTACATGTTAGGAAATGCAAATGAGAGCTAGGGGTAAGGGATGACTCACTAGGTAACGCCCTCTTCGGGGCGTAGCTTAGACAGAGGCTAACAAAGCAGATCACCAACTGTTCTTGGGTGCCATTTTTGTCTTGCTAGCTCTTAAAGGTAGCATGTGAAATGGACCATCTGTATTTTGGTATTAATAAATGGAATTCATGAATTCAACTCACTGACTCTAATTTAACTTCACACATCAAGAACTCAGCATGGAGAATGGCTAATTCTCCACAGCATGTACAAAATGAGCCAAGCTGCCGAAGTACAGAATAACAAAGTGTAAATAACAAAATGACATCTGCTGCCATTGTTGAGAACAAAATATTAACTGGTTGATTTGATCAAAAACTGATCAGTCACTAAACTTGCCTTTGCCAGATTTTTTTTTACAGTTCTCAACATATAAAATAATAATAAAAATGCTGTTAAACTTTATGTTTAAGCTTTTTCCATGGAAAAAGCTTTTCCATGGAAAAAGCTTAAACATAAGAAAATTGTCTGGTTTATGCCACCATTTTTCTCTTTCCCCCTGACAAATTATAAGGGAAGGAATCAAACATGGATATTCTCTGCTACAACTAGTCAGCCAACCTTTCAATCAGTCTTTTTCATGAACACATGGTGTCTTACATTCTTCTAGCACGAATGTTTTTAAGTAACTGTGTCTCTATGTTGCTTCCTGTTTCTGGTTAAAAGCCAGGCTGTTTTGCTGTTGGATAATAACAGAGAGCTTTTTAAAATCTCACCCTTCATGATGTTCAGCTGTGGGAAGAAAATGTCGTAATATGCTTCTCACTCAGAATCAGGATCTAAATGAGTCAGTCCAGAACTCATTCATGCTAAAATGCCAGGCTCTGGTGACATGTTGGGAAGGGAAGATGTCACTGACTCACTGTCTGTCCTCCTATCCTCCCCCAGCTGGTTTAAACTGAGCAGAAGGGCAGTCTCTCTACAGCCATGCAAAAGGTAATTCATTTTCCTGTATCATCAGTAACAGTTAAAAGGGAAAAAAATGTTTGGGACTTGTGAGTTTGGAACCAGCTGAAACATCTGAATGTTTCTGACTGTTCTTGCAGGTGGAGGGGCGTGTAACTCCTGTTAACCTTCCATCATCTAGGGGCCCGAGCGCTCCGGGGTCTCCTGCCACTGGCATTATGGTAAATACAACATAGACATGTTCCTTCTTTCATTTGGAAAAATAGACATCTCTGTCAGGTTTTCTTTGTGTGCAGGATCTGAGTGATGCAACGTCAGGTTTAGTTCTGGGTTTCATGATAATAAATGCTTCATAGACTACCTGAGTCTATCTCAGAGACTGTATGCTGCAGACTTCGTGTTCTTCAAAGCCACTTGCATACAAATTGCTGTTGTTGCTGAAATTCCTCTATCTTCTGTCTGCAACACATTCCTCTTACTAGCAGTGAAATACTCTATGTGTGTGTGCGTGTGTGTGTGTGTGTGTGTGTGTGTGTGTGTGTGTGTGTGTGTGTGTGTGTGTGTGCGTGTGTGTGTGTGTGCTTAGGCTCGTCTGAATGACCAGATGGTTGGCTACAAAGACCTTGCAGCACTGCCCAGAGATAAAGCCATCCTGCAGGTGGAAAGGCCCGACTTGATGACCTATCAGCCCCACCTGAGCTTCTCACCACTTGACCCGCCACGCAGAGAGGTACACACACACACACACACACACACCATTACATGGGTAGCAGTAATGGGAGACCTGCTTACCTTGCATGCATAAGTACACTTAGACTGCTCTACACCTGTAATGTTTCTACAGGTTTAGAGAATTAGTACCAGAGTACTTAACCATTAAGTGGTAATCTTTTTGTCTTTGCAGCGCTCTATGTCCCCTCCTGCCATGTCTCCCTCCAGGTCTCCTGAGGTAGGATCTGCTACAAGCTGTATAGATGCTACAGTTTATGTCTTCCTCTGATGTGTTTGCTTCAGATTAAGTCGTGAATTGTAACTTTTTTGTTCCCACTGTCATCACTGTTTTCTGCCTTGAGAAGTCAATGGGTGAGAGGCAGGATACACCTTGGACAGTTCAACTCCAGACAGAAAGCCATGCATGCATTGTCCCAGTGATCATTTACTGTAGTTCATGTTTTTGAACTGTAAGGAAAAACCTGGAATTCCTAGAAAAAAATGAATGTGTCCATGAGAACATACAGCAAGGCCCCAACGTTGATTCAAGTCCAGGACTGTTTTGTTGCAAGACAACTATGGCACCATACTGCACATATATACATAAAATATTTATAATTATATCCACACAGAGATATTCAAGTTTCTGCACAGTGTGCTGGCTGTTTGTTTGATTGGAACTGTTTGGGTATTCTATACCCATAAGTTTAATTTCAGCCAGTTGCCAGTGGTACATCCTGTGCAGCAGATTATACTTCAGTAATGATTTCTGCTTCTCCTCTGCTTTAATAGTTTGTTTATGTTGCTATAGACGCTGTCTTAGCATTTCTGATCCACTCCAGGAATATTTTCTTGCTGGAAGGTGTCTCAAATGTTCTCTCAGCCATACCTGATGCCAGCCTCCTGGTTTTATTCAAAGACAAACCTTTCATAGAATTTCAAAGAGGAAAACTGTTACTTTTTGATACCACGGGAAATGTTTCATGTTTCTGTTTTTTGGGGTAGCGGAGGGGGGTTACTGGTTTCTTTTGTTGCTTCAGTGTTAAGGATCTGTTAGAGCTGTTGGCTCAATTATTTTCCTTCAGTAGTTGGTACCACAGTAGATCGGAGCACTGTGTGGTTCAGAACTTTGCAAGTAAGAAGCACATCCTGACATGGGAGCACAAACCGACTGTCAGATTACCATAATAGCTCTCCGTGTCCGTGAAGCTAAACAGATAACAGTAGTGTTAGCTTTAGCTTATGTCATCTGGGAGGCTAAGTGCTTCACTGTTGCAGATGCAGCTTTATTGACCTTTATAAGTTGCTGTAGCATTAGCTTGTAGTACTGCACAGTCAGCATGTGGCATCCTTCAGGACTTTACTTTTTCCTGTTTGCCTCCAAGAAACCTCCAAACACATAAATATTTGGCTTCATTTTAGCCTTATCAGCTAAGTAGGTTACTATGTGAACATGTTTTTTTGGGGGTGGTCTGGGAACTGCTTTATAAATATCTTATTATTTTCTAGTAAACTGATATTTTTACTATTTGTAGAAACTGAGTTTTGACAGATTTCTTCTTAGTTGTCTTGTTTCTGTGCCTCTGCAACTCCTGTTGGTTCTTGTTGCTGTACTCAGTCTTACTGCATGTAAATGAGTATTTTGGTAAAAATCTGTTTTGGTCATTTTGTGATGTTTCTCACACAGTAGATGACCCTCTGGAGACCCTTCTGATATGTCCCACGCCTCACTTGAAGGTCTTGCCCTCAGCTGTTTGGTCGTTTCACTCATTCAGATTTTTTTCATCAGATTCTTCACCATCAATTGCTGCTTTGTGTTGCTCATAAAGAAATGTGACACTGATTTGCAGTTTGCCTGGAGGGCCGGGAACTGAAGCAAACGGGAAATAGAACTCCTCAGTCCATAGTAACTGTTACTGCAATATATAACAGCACTTTTATTTTGGAGCTGAGCATCATTCTGTTGAGATTTCCCACGACACAAATAATTTGTGTCTGAATTAAAAAAAGAATTTATTTTTTTTAATGTTTTTTCTTCCAACACCATAAACCAGTGTAAACAGGTCTGAGTTTTGTGTCAAAGTGTTGGACACTTTTTGTCTGTTAGAAATGTTTTGAATTACCCAGAATACATCTGTAGCCATCCCAGCCTGTCCATGGATATTGTTTCCTGCAACTGTGGAGAGAGCTTCATCTGTTTAATCTGATTGCTGCTTCCTGTTCAGGTGAAAGGTCGCAGAGCAGAGAGCGACAGTGGCTCCCCTGGAGGATCCACGCTGCAACTGCAGGCAGGTCGCAAGATAAGCACCAGCCTGCAGCATTTCCATCGACCAGGTAACTAGTGCGCGCACACACACATACACACAAATACACTCGCACAGACATAATAAATGTGGCTATTTTCTGGATTCCTCACTGACTCCATCCAGAGAACATCTGCAGTGCTGTCTTTGGTTAAAGATATATTAGCCCCCACACTAAATGAAAGACAACCTGACATAACTGGTATTACTTTAAATTGTTGGGCCCAGCAACCCAGTGAGCCGTCAAGATGAGTCGTGTTGAATCAGGTCCAATGTCATGCAATGGTAGAAAGGGATGAATGTGTATAAAACCCTCAATACTCATTAAAATGCTAACATGAGCTATAAAACTATAAAAGCAGCAAATACATACTAGAAGGACATGTTGTCTTCTTTGATCCTGGAAATTTTAATCTTTCATGTAGTTCCTCTGTCATCCACCATGGGGCGTTGCAGCAACTTCCCATCACAACTCTAAAGTAAACCCAGCTGCAGCTTAACACTAAAGACAGTATCAGTACATTCAATGATGACTTTTTTTTCTAGGTAGAGCTCAATAAATGAAATATATGTTGTTGTTTTAACAATTTAATATTTGTTTAGCAGTTCTTACTGACGTGTGTGGTGTTGATCAAACACTCCTGCTGCCACAGACTGTAAATCTGATAAATCTGATAACAGAAGCTGTTCTTCTTCTCTTGAACTTCCAGATAATGGCTCCAACATCTACAGGAAGCCTCCGATCTACAAACATGGTGAGCTCTTGTTTCTCTCTGTCTTTTTTTCTGTCTTTTTTCTATGAAGCTGTTGTTGTTGTTGCTGCTGTTGTCACTCAGATGCTGTTCGCCCCGCAGACCTTAACAAACCGTCAGAGGGCAGTGGGGTCATTCAGTCTGCCAAGTTCCCCGCCGCCCAGCCTCCAGACCCCAACCAGCCCTCCAAGATTGAGACAGAGTACTGGCCCTGCCCACCTTCACTGGCTGCTATGGGTAACACACACACACACACACACACACACACACA
>NW_006800246.1:353731-411098 GCF_000485575.1 Poecilia formosa | reverse complement strand
CACACACACACACACACACACACACACACACGCACGCACGCACGCATACACACACACACACACAGGCACACACACACAAAATACACACTTATCATTCCTATAGTGACCACTCATGGTGAGCATCTTTAACAATGATGACCTTCACAGAGATTGAGTGGAGGAAGAAGAAACTTCAGGAAGAAGATGAGTTTGAAGTCGTGACAGAAGAAGAGCAGGAACAGCAGGAGCAGGAGCTGGAGAAGGTCTGGACCCATCCTGACTGTTTACACTTTAAGTTGATTCATTAGACCTGATTCTTTTATTTGTGTTTTGTTTTTTTACAAGTGGAGAATCAATGTAGAGCAAACGCTAACTTTTAAAAACAGCATTTAGGTAGAAAATATGGAACTTTTACTGTGAAAGATATAGAAACATAAAAAAGTATTGACTGACTTTCTTGCCATGCTTAAATTCTTTTGAGTCATCAAACCGATCTTAGTATCAGATATAATAATATTTAATATCAAATATAACCTGAATAGGTGTGAAAAGCTTTTACAAAATGATGAAGAACAACTTTCCACAAAAGACCATTCTGGCTTTTTGTGGAAATCAGAAACAGTCAATGGCAGCTTTAGCTGCACAACCAGTTCTAATGTTTGGTAGAAAACCGTTTTTCATCCTAGCTAGCTTATTACAGGCATATATTGTTAGGAGTGTAGCTGAAGGAAGATTTATTTAATTTCAATTTAATATTATATTATTCAATGATCAAGTGTTTCTGACTCTGACCATAAGTTTTCTTTTAGTGGCCAAGATTCTCTCAAAGGATTCTGGGAACAGTTTGATGAACTGAAGGGAAAAAAAGAGACATTATTGCAATTGCATGTTTCAGCCTGTATGTATAATTTTCACTTGGATGAGTGAAAATCCCAATAACCTCCAGCTTGTGCCTCAAACTGCTGTCTTAAGAAATGTTGAAAAATGTTGAATCCAGGCTGCTGAATAATAACCCTGGAAAATAGCAGCTCAAAGGCTGCATGTATGTAAACTTGTGAGCAGTGCTGGAAGTGTTCTGCTTTATCCTCCACCACCGGCTGTGTTCTGTCTGCAGATCAAGTCCAACCTGGGCCGTTTGATCCTGAAGGAGGAGAAGGAGAAAAGCATTCACATCAGGAGGAAGACACAGTCTCTGCCAGACAGAACACACATGCACAGCAGTGAGTCCATCGGTTGTCTCACACGTCTCCGCTCCAGCTGAAGAACCGGTCAGACCCCACTCTGTTTCCCTCTCCTCATCAGGTGTGTCAGCCAGTGCATCAAAGTCTCCGTCCCGCTCCGCCCTGACCAGAGTGAGTGTTACTGCTGGCTTTCAGGCCAGCAGCGTCAGACATCAGCCTCTATATTTGCTCCTGGTATCCTGAATGCTTCCTGTTCTGCTGTCCTTAGATGCAGTCGGCAGAGTTTTCTACAGATGGAGATAAAGGACGGCCAGGTGGGAGCGTTTTAGAACAACCTGAACACAACAGCAGTCCAGTCAGATCATTTTGATGCAGAAATGGACCCTCAGGCAACATAGAGAAACCTCTATGTTGTCCATTGCTGCTGTTTGTGGATGTTGCTTCTGCAGCAGATTTAAACATACCAGAGGCAAATACAAAGGTTCCGGCTCTGGACTTATGCATGTAAATAGGAAAATTACAATTAATTGGGTTAAAATTATGTAGCTACTTAATCAAAAGTATATATAGCCACTTTATACGTGTTCTCCTGTTGGTGTTATTATAGCAGCAAAAGTAGTAGCTAACCTTTGAACCACAAACTTTAATAAGGTTTGTAAACTATGCACAGATTCCTTCTACTTCCCAGCTCTATGCTGGCTCATATTAGATTATTAGTGGTTGTAACATATCCATACTATATATGGACAATATACTGAGGTGTGAATACTTTTGCAAGGAACTTTATTTAGAAGGGAAGTTTCAGGAATACCTCTAGTCCCGATGAATCTCTGTGATGATGACTTCCTGTTCTCAACCTCTCTGTGTCCTTCCTCCTTCTGTCCTGGTGTCCTGCAGCTGCTCAGGTAAGTGTGTGTTCATGTGTGTGCTTATGTGCATGGCCATGTCAACACCCTGCTGCTGACCCGCTGCACCAATCTTTTCACACCATGTTTCTGAACCACTTCTAAACCAGTCTGAACCCCATTTGGCCAGCTTTTAATGGATGGAGTATGAGAGAATACTTAAGCCTAAAGAATCAACTCTTTACTCTTAAGATGTTCATTTATTTGGTGTATAAAGGTACATTTATTTATTGCTTCAGTTTAACTTTTCATTCACTATTTCTTTTTCTAACTGAGTCATCATTTATTTACTGTGTTATGTCTATGTTTTCAGTTCTTTCACAGCTTTCTGTGTTTCTGTCTCATGTTCAAGAGAAACATCTAGCTAAGACATGTTTTTATTTTAGGCAGTAAAGCAAACCTAACTTTAGGGCTGAAACAATTAATTGGATTAATCGGATTAATCATGATTATTGATTTTTGAAATAACCATCAACTACTTGATTAATCATTAACTGGCTCTAAAAATGGCCATTTCCTGAAACAACACATTCAGAACAGCAATTAAATCAAAACTGTACAAAAATACATACATTTTACAAAAACTTATTTTTCTGTAAATATGTTCTATCCAGAACTCCTCAAGTGTCAGTTTTCGTTTCACCTGGTTCAAATTCTGTAGGAAAAAACAATCTCCTATCAACCACATTTTACTATCCAATTAATAATTAATTAATCAGAGACATAATCACCAGACCAGCCCTACACTGTGTCCAGTAGAAAGGCCTTTAGCTGCAGATGCATCGTTTGCTACAAATGATCAAGTGATGCTAAAGGAATTCTGTTACTGCATTTTATACAATAAAATGTTTTTTAAAATGAAGTGAATTATTTGCATCTTTAAATTTATTTTTAATATTGCATAAAATATGCTTATTAAGTGAGTAAATGAAAAAATCTACAGAATTTGACAATTTTTTCTCAGATTAATTGAGTGTCACATCAATATCAATTAATCAACAGAATAATTGATAAAGCAATGGATTATTAAAATAATTGTTAGTTGCAGCCCTACTTAGCTTATTTTTGTGTAGCAACACAAGCAATCGATCTTTTCCATTTAAATTATGATATGAAACATCTAGTTTCTGGAACATTAAACTTGATGTTTCTGTGAGGTGAAACATGCAGTCTGAAGAGGAACTCAAGAAACTACAGCTAACCTTCAGCTTTAGCTGCTTCAGGACCTAACAGGACTCTAACAGTGTGACTCTGCTCAGCTTCCTCTGACATACTCTTTGTGTAGTTCATATTTTAGCAGCTATTGGACAGGGTGTGTCTGAAATGTGTGTGTGTGTGTGTGTGTGTGTGTGGGGGGGTGTGTGTGTGTGTGTGTGTGTGTGTAGAATGGAGAGAGCCGGAGAGATCGCATGGATAGAGGGAATTCCCTGCCGAGCATCCTGGAGCAGAAGGTGAGACCTGCTGAAAGGGTTAAATCCAGACCAGCCTCTGGGTCTGTGTTCATGAACACTGATCTCAGAGCCAGGTCCAGTTATTAAGGCTTTTACATTTTAAAATGTAAAGTCACTTTACCAGCAATCAGGAGAAACAGGAACCAAATTTGTACCTTGTTGGGTGATTGGTGGAATGAGATTCAATAACTGAGAAGATGGATATGATTTCACTGCCTTCTAAGAAACAAAAAGTACAAAACATATTTCTTATGCATGTCAATGCTTTGAGTTAATTTCTTTGGAAACAAATTAAAAAGAAACTTTTAACGTGTTTAAAGGGAAACAATTAAAAAGTGAAGGGAACTACATTTCCCTAATTTTCCTTCGCCTACTGATGGAAATGTAGAACTTATAAATAGTAACTAATACTTATACATACACGCACGCACACACCTACATGCACACACACACACACACACACACACACACACACACGCACACACACACACACAGTACAGCACAAAAAGGTTTAAAAATGTTGTCAGGTTGCAAACATGACTTATTCCACTGAGATTTGGAGAGTGACTGTGAATATTAATGGTCCAGTCCTGCCACAGCGCAGACTGCAGGCTGGATCTAGATGTGGACTTTGACTAGCTCGTCCTAGAATAAGAATATCATGTGAGTACCTTCTGCATTAGGAGCTCTTCTGTATGTCCATCCATCTGTCCATCAGCTCTGACCAGCTTCCCTGTTTCTACTGAATAAAAGCATCCCCACAGCATGATGCTGCCTCTATCATGTTTCATAGTGAGGATGGTAACAGTTCAGTCTCCTTTGAGCAGACCCCCTTCCTCCATATGCAAACAACCTTCAAACAACTTTTATAAACAATATATTTTCTTTACATATTTGTTAAAACTGCCACCATGTCTTCTCAACACAATATGAAACATAATCTATGAAAAAGATCCAACTCCTCCACCTCCTTCCTGTACTCCTTATGCCATCTGCAGAAATTCACCACTCGGTCAGACACGACCTATCAGAGCCAGGAGGAGGGTCTTAGCGCCGTCAATCACCCTCATTTACTCTCTGCTCAGAACCTCCCCCCTGCTCTCTGCAAGATGATAGTGGATAAATTTCCTGTAATGGTGAGATGTCTCTCCACCATTAGCAAATTGAGCAGCAAGTATTTGAGCAGCAAGTATATGAGCACGATTGACAGCACTAAGGCCCTCCTCCTGCCTATGATTGGTTGTTTCTGATGGAGTGGTGCGTTTCTTCAGACAGTAGTAGTCGATTAGGGAGGAGGTGGTGGAGGAGTTTTTGTTCACAACTTGATGGTCTCATGTTGTCACTGTTACTGTGGTGACAGTTTTCACAAATATGTGAAAAACTGATTTTTTAAATTTTTTATAAAAGTTACATCCTGCAGCTTTAATGCCACTCCATATTCTCCTGAAGTGGATTCAACCATGTGTCTCCTCTGATACAGAATACATCCCATTAAAACACACTGAGGTTTAGCTTCAGCCATCCTATGCTTCCATTTTGACTCTACTAAAGGAAAGCAAATGACCGGCTGAATGTTCTGCTCTCTGTTCAGATTTATCCATATGAAGCCCTGATTGTAACCCACAGAGGGCGCTGTAAGCTGCCCCCTGGAGTGGACCGGACCCGGCTGGAGGTGAGCATCCGCCCGCTGGGGGCAGCTTAGCTTGTGAGAACAAAATAAAATGAATCAAACACTCTGTCAGGGGTGTTCAAAGTGTGACTCCAGGGCCATCTGTGGCTCATGAGATGATTTTGTTTGGCCCCTGACCACAACTCAAGAATGGTAAAAAATACAAATAAAATTTGCCAACAAAATAGAAAACAATTGATGAACCAGATCATTTGGAAACTGTCAGTTTCCAGATTTAAGGCAACAGTCTGGAGTTCGTTTAAAGTTGTGAATCTTTAATTATATACAGATTTCATAACATATGTTGTTTATTGTTGCACAGATAAAACAAATTAATTTTTGCTTTTTTAAATGAATGAATTTAGTGACCCCATAGTAATTTAAACTGACCAGTCTTGGCCTCCAGGGGTAAAGGTTTGGATGTGGATTAAAGCTCGTCCTGCTCGTCCGCTAGCTGAAGGCACTTTAACCAACTCTGGGTCCTTCCTGTCCTGACAGAGGCATCTCTCCCAGGAGGAGTTCCAGGAGGTGTTCGGGATGCCCATCGGCGAGTTTGACCGCCTGTCGTTATGGAGACGAAACGAACTGAAGAAAAAAGCCTCGCTTTTCTAACAGGAAGTGACCTAATTCCCAACCAATACTTGATGAAGCCTCTCCTCTGCAAGGAGGAGGAGCCAAAGAACAGGCCATAACGTCAGCTATCCAATCAGCAGATCAGCAGACCCCTGCCCCACTAACAGCCCCCATCCCTGGAAGACTGGATCAGAACGTCTGATGACGACGAGTTGTGCTCAGATCTAAACTTAAGCGATGCTCTGACATGTTACCAGTACTGCACTTATAACCCCCACTGCTTGCAAACCATTCCTATCATATATCCTTCACCATCATCATCATCATCATCATCATCATCATCATCATCATCATCATCATCATCACCATTGTTAATGTGACATTTAGTCTCACAGAGTTACACTTCCAGAGGTCACCATCTTGAAGAGAGATCAGCTGTTATCTGTAGGAGGAACTCAGGTTTCCTGGTACTGTGAAGCTGCTGCTAATCTGTGGGTTGAAAAGAGGCCGACTGCTGACCAGTAGCTGCTTCCTACAGGAGTCCCTCAGTCTGTTAAACCTCCTTTATGTCCATCCAAGACCTATTGTTGTGTGTTACACTTACTTTCCTTCCCCATAGTTCTTTTTGTGTCAGTTATTTCTAAAGTGGTACTTTAAGAGTATCGGGGGTTTTTATGCCTGGAGAGGCAGCTTAATGTCTTCCTGCAGATGACATCACTTTCTTATTTTGCCGTGTATGTTGGCATATCTAAAGTTCAGTCTTTCATGGGTCAAAACGTGAACAAATGAACAACAAGTCCTTTCTTGTGTATAAAGGAAATGTGTTGCCACTGTTTTGTATAGAGTGTGTGTTAGGTTGAAGAATGTTACTGCTTAAGGACCGCATTGTATAAATTGTCAAATGCATTATTTTTTCCGTACTTAATGAGTATCTGACCATCGTAGGATGAAGTGTAATGTTCTATAGTCAGTAACACCACAATAATTATGAGCTGAACTGATCAGAAAGTTGCTTAACCTGCCTTCCTATTGGAGCTACTTTGAAGATCCAGCAAACTGAGACTTCAGTACAAACTGAGTGTGTGCATGATGTAACATGAGATCAAGTCAAATTATTATATGGATAAGCTGTATTGAGTATAAACTTATTTAACTTCTGTACAATACATGAATGGTGTCTCAGAACTGTGACTCTAATGTCATGAAATATTGTTCAAAAATGTAGCAAGCCAGTTGAACTGTACTAGATGTGGAGAGGTGACTGTTGTCCAAGCTGTACGTCTTCATACACCATAGATATGGGACAGTGTGATGGATTTATAAATCAGAACCACAAATCATGACTTTACAGGAAAATCCTACAAATGTCAGATTCTTTTACACAGGAACCACTCCATCTATTTATTGATATTGAAATATTATCACAATATTCTAATCGCTTTCAGTACCATATATTTTGAGGTGTTAGCTCTTTCTGATCGTCACACTTTAAGAAACAGGGGGGGAAGCAAAAGAAATATGTTAATGCATTTACTTGTAAAGAAAACTTACTAATAATGAGCTTCTGTTGAATTACTAAAAATCCTAAGATCCAAAAGTTTAGTTTTTGTTAGTGAGCTTCTTTAACTTATAGATGTTGTTTTTGAGATTCTCTCGGTTCACTGAGCCAGCTGCTTCCTGTTGGCATGTGAGAACCTCACCCAGCCCTACTTCTTTCTTTAACTCAGCTTCTGAATTGAAGCCAATAATATTCAGATGAAACCTGATGCACATAGATACAAGGAAAACCTTTTGGAGTTTTATCATACAGTTAGAAATGGCCAAATCGATTGGACCATTTACTGTGTTTCTATTAGGATACGAAGTGTTTCCTTTAGTAACATCCAGAGCATCAGTGGGCCATTCTGACTGATACTTCAATTAGTGTAGGTATGCTTTAATTTGACCTTAACTGTATTATTGTTAGTAGTGGTGGTAGCAGTGTTAAATGCATGACCCTAAAACTAAAGACAATATTCTGTAAACAGCTTAATCCCAAACAACGTCCCAATGTGGGACATTAAAACAAGCTAACTTGTTGTCCAAAGCTTAAACCATTAAGAACTCAACTTTAGAAAAGGAAGATTTTTTTTCTCTGAATTAAAACAATGGCCTTTAACATTGTCATTTTCAGGAAGGGTTGTTAGAACGTTGGCTGCAACCTTGAGCAAATGTCCCTGAAAGTAAAAAAATAAAATGTTTGAGAAACAATAAAAGAAGGTTCTTTTGTTGCCCTAAAGTGAATATAGATAGTAAAAGAAAAGTTTCACAGACAAGGAATCTCTCAAGTCACAGACAATGCTCAGTTATCCTTCAGTAACCTTTCCTAAATGCTTTCTTTTTTAATTTTTTTAGCCAACACTCACATTAGCTCACCAGGACAGTGTCTGTCTTCATCCAAGCTAAGGTTAGAACTGAACGAAAGAACTGAACTCGTTCACAGTTTGAGAGGGAATAGGGAATGGGTGGAAATCTACTTGCAGTTTAGTTGTAATAGTAAGACTTTCTCTGCCACGTTGTAGTTCACAGGTAATCCAAAAGAGGGCAATCTAAGATTTAAAGAAGCCATCCTGCCTGTTTGAACTCGCATGAAACTGGAAGCAGCTTCATGGTACCAGTCCAGTCTCTTCCTGATCCAACTCTGACAGCTTCCTGCTCTATCACTTGAATGACGGCCGACTGAAGGAGACTTCACCTTGTTCAGTAGCCAATTGTGAATTTATTTATTTCAGGCAGCTTTATTTATAGATTGTGTTTTTTCTGTGAACCATTTTGTTGGAGACTATAGTCCTTTTTTAATGAGCACTGATGTTAGTATTAATCACATTAAAGGGGTGGTTTTTGCTCATTAGGGTGTCACTGGTACCAGTAAAGGACACTGTGCTCAGTTTGTGTCATATGACTTGAATAAATCTGTTGAACTGAAAACTCGTTTTTAGTGTCCTTTCTTTCATTCTCTGTGTCCGGGTCATTAGCTGAACTCAGATCAGTTCACATAGTCCTATTACAGACGTCAGATGGTTATGTTCAAAGCTTCAGCATTTTCTGTATATATTTCTACAGAGCATATTTAATTTGGACATCATTTTATTACAGTGCAGAATGTTCTCAGAACACTGACAGCTGTGGGAAAACTGTCAAGCCTTACCTGACTGCATAGACCACAACATAACATTTGTGTTTTAAAGATCTTTATGCAATGTTGTAATTTCTGATATAATGAAGTCTGGATTTCCATTAGTTATAAGTCGCAGTTATCCAAACTTAAAAGAAAAAAAAAAAACTATGATTGCATGACACACTAATGTCGTCTTTGGATTCATATCCCTTTGCTGCCTCAACGTTCCATCCTATTATAATTGGTTTTTCAGATGGTCTAGAAAACAGATGCCAATCAGAAATGTCCTCAGGGTGCTGGTTGTGGCTGAATGTATTGATAAAACAAGAAATCAAACTGTTAAAATATAAATAATCAGCTGTCTCTGCATTCCATGAGTCCTTGAAATTAAATATTGAACATTTTTTGACATTGATATAAGTTGGACTGTACACAGATAAAAACTGCTTTGATTTGACTGATGAAATTATATTTAAGAGCATAAGTTAACTTGAAGGTTTAAGTCCATCTAGAGCCCAGATGGCCACATACGTAGTTATGGCGACCCACATCTGGCCCGCGGGCCTCAAGTTTGACACATGTAGTTTAGAACCTGTTAGGTTCTATCCTGTAGTAACCGCTCTGAATGTGCTTTCTGATCCCTGCACAAACGCACACACACAGATCTGATGTTCCCAGTGTGTGTGTGGTTACCACGGTTTCCAGACGGTGATCAGGCTGCGGAGCATTGAAACGCCCCCGCACTGTTCAAGGTTTCACCATGGTGACCTTCTCCGAGCTGCGATGCGGAGGCTCCGTGTTGCTAGGAGACATGAGGGTCGGCAGGTAGAAGCAGAGGATTCACACACACACACACACGATGGATTTTTTCAGTTTTTTTTTTATTGAATGGAGTGAAACGTCTACATAAATGAGAGGCCTTGCAGTACATGAAAAAAAAAAGTTAAATTTATCTGTAAAGAAAAAAAAACTATCTGAGACGCTCAGAGAGGTGAGGCGTGGCTCAGACCCCCCAGCCCCTCCCTCCAGAATCCCACCACAGCCTGTCCAGCTACGCTTCACACCAACTGGGACCAGATCATCGTTTTCAGATCGGTTTGGTTTAAAACTTTGGTTTTCAGCCACATAAGAGCTAATAACATTTAACAGAAAACCCTGAACTCCTCATGTTAGGATTTAAGTTGTTTTTCTCCGTTTACTGTTAGATTATTCAGCCTCAGAGATTAATAAAACCTTTTACTATTTGACTGAATATACAGCTTCCTAAAATAAGATTTTTAGGAATTTATTTAATTTAAAGGCCTTTCCTTGACATTTTTACTGTGTAATATCAATTTCAAGAAATGTTTGGCTGTAACAAGATTGTAAACCCACTTGAATATTTAATAGCTGTAAATTACATTTTTAAAATGTTCCCATGTTTTTCAAATCAAAGTTCTTCTTTAGAATAATTCTCTCCTATTAAACCTCAAATTCCATCAACATCCTTAAAAAGTTCCACCTTTATTTTGAAATCAGAAATGAGATGGAAGGTGGAATGGACTGCAGGAAGACCCCATGTCGTCACAACTTCCAGATAAAGTCATGATTTATTCATTTCATCATGATTTCACCATTTTCTTTTTCCACAAATAAAAACATTAATTTATTTCCAATGATCAGTTTTAGTAATCAGATCTCACTGCTAGATTTCCTGCAGACCCCAGCAGGTCTTTCTGAGTCAGAACGTAGCGGAATGACCCTTTAGCTCCCACATCTCTGTGCTGTACAAAAGAAACCGAAAAGAAAAACCGTCACATTGAAAAGCAGGAACAGTTAAAATATCCATATACAGTATAAATGTCAATACTTGCTCCGCAGAGCTCAGTCACACTATTGTTGGCATAAGAAAACGATGGATGTGTGTGTGTGTGTGTGTGTGTGTGTGTGTGTGTGTGTGTGTGTGAGGACAAACACAGCATTTGAATGAGCAGCACCCCCCTCCCCCTCCCCCAATGGTAAAAAAACAAAACAAAACAAAAAACAGAAAGAAAGACGGCTGGCACGGAGGTGTGGTGTGGAGTACCAGCAAGCATCCAGTCCTGGTCGCTTTGAGATTTCCTCGGTTCAGTCTCATACTATGATATTTACTCTATGAGAAAATAAATAAGCACTCGGACCGGACCGCCTCGCCCTCCCCTCCCCCCAGCAGGTTGGAGGCCAAGGGACAGGAAGCAGGGAGGGACAAACGAGGAGAGGAAGAGAGGCTGGGGGGAGCTAGGCCTGAGCGTTGGTGCCGTTCTTGTCGGGGGGCCCGGTGCCGGCTGGCAGGTTGTTGAAGGAGGGGGGGCCCTCGTTCTGCTTGCTGTCGCGGCGGGGGGGCATCCGCTCGTTGATCAGGTCCAGACCCCGAGCCTCCTCAAAGCTCTGGATCTTATGCTGAGGGTTGAAGCCTTGGATGGCTGCAGGGAGGGAGCAGTCCGTTAGAGAGGCACTACCAGAACCAGAACCAGAACCAGACAGTACAGGCAGCAGAGTCAGAACCAGTCTGAGACTTGTACTGGATCAGCAGTAGCCATGTTAGGAAGGTCTGAGCTGACAGGTCAAAGGTCAGCTCCAGACGGCGGTTTCTATCTGTGATTAATCACTAAGCTGAACTTTATCAGCATAACACGTAAAAATTAATGTTTTGGAAAAAAAAATGCTAAAGAAAATGTTAAAGACTTTTGAGATTTTGTTTCTCCACTTATTAGCGCTGCAGCAACAGCCATCCCATAATACTGCTGCTCCAGAAGCAGACATTATTCAGACATCTGCTGCCCATCAACATGAACAAAGTGACCAAAAGACAAACTTACTTCATGAGCAGACAAAGACAGCATGGAGGAAACGAGAGTCAGTTTCATTAAACAGGAACTTTACATTCAGCTTCTCTGTGCTGTCAGAACCTGCTGCAGCATCTGGAAGCTTCACTGTCCTCTTCCATCAGAGAAACATCAGCTCTGTTCTCTGAGCCCATTGATCATTGTGATCATTGACATGGCAGCAGGTTGGAGCAGCTCTGCTGCGGTGGCTCTGACAATCCAACCCTCTGGTTACAGACGCTGAGCGGCTGGATGGATGGATTTTTGCTCTCACTTTTGGACAGTAGGGATGTGTAACCATGGCAACAAGCGATTGTTTCTACAACAATCGCTACAGCTGATTAGCATCTCAAAAGCTCAGTAACACATGAAGTCTGAAAATGCGGCTTCATGGATGCAGAGAGAGACGGTCAATCTGCTGCTGCGTCCGTCTCAACGGCAGCAGGAAACAACCGGATGAACTTCAGGTCTAAAATGAGGACGCAGGCAGAGTTCACATTAATTATGGCGTTCCAGGGAACATGATGCAGGATGTATCTTTACGTCTCTCTGACCACACAGAGACGTAAAGAGGAGTGGCAAAAGCAAAGGAGGTGGAGCAGCAGTGAAGAAGTCAACCAGGTCCTACTTCTGTGGAATATCAGCTCCGATTTATCAATATCTGGTTCTACTGTGATAATGATAAATGTCACGTTAAGCTGTGACTGCAAAGCTCCACAAACACAAACAACAAGTTCACTTGTGCCACCAGGCTGCACACTGGAGCTCCACTGTGACATATTTTCTAATTTATTGTTACTTTCAATGGTGAAAATAGCAAAACCAACAATTCTAATAATATGGACAGTTTGGGGAGTAAATCAAAATCTTATAATATATGTACCATGATAAATGATAAGTGTTATGATGAACGTCCCCAGTGACAGCAGGAGGCTGCCCAGGTGGGATGGGCCTGCATTTGGGTCAACAGGACAATGAACCTGAACGGCCCAGTTAAAGTCCAGGCTTCTATGTCTGCAAACTTCCTTGCAAAAAAAGGTTCTGGAGTCGGTTTAGTCAGATAAACAGATGAAGGCCCAGAGTTCATCTCTGGATGGTCCGGCTCAGAGGAGTTCAGGTTCTGAACTAGATCTACTTCTGCTTTGTGGAGGTTCTAGACTCGGTTCTACGTGGAACCTGTTTCTGCCCTCCAGGTCAGCTGCTGCTCTAAGGTTTCCTGTCCGGACAGAGAAGCTTCCAGAAGCACAGGCAGAGTTCCACAGAGACAGAGACAGTGTTGGACACAGACAGATGGACGGACGGACAGAAAGGGTAGCATACCTCGTGCCTCCTCTGCCTCTACGGTGGCTGTGTAAGCGTGAGTAGAAGTGCCATGCCCAAAACAACAGAGAGAGAGTGGGAACGTTATCAATGCATTCAGTCAGACACTTTATCAATGCAATCCATCAGTCCTGTTAACATGGAGCTGAACATCACACAAACCCCCGCCCCCATCCTCAGCACGGCTCCATGGAAACGGAGCAGAACCATTTTATTAGCATCTATTAGCACTCAGTGCTCAACACTGCAGCTAAAACAATCAGTTTGATCAACTATTGAAATGATCATCAACTGATTCATTACTAACTGCAGAATACTGCAAATGACATTTTGCAGTAACTTAGCAAAATCTGTACAAAAAATAGAAACACTTTGCATTTATAATAATAATAATAATAATAATAATAATAAAAAACTTTGTAAATAGTGGACGTTTTAGCTTCACTTGGTTTAAACTGCACCTTCTGCTGTCCAGTTATAATTTAATATAATAACCTACACTGCATCAATCCTGCACTGTATTTTTTATATATTATAATTATTGTTGAATTTGATGTTCAGTCCAGCAGAAAGCCCTGAACTTTCCACATGCTGACGTTTTAGCTTTGCTACAAATGATTCACTAAAGGTTTTTCTTTATGCATTTTAGGCAAGAAAATGTTGATTTTCTCATTTAATAATGAACTAAAATATTTGTTTATTTGTATCTTTTAATGCATTTCCAACATTCTACAGAAAAAGGCTGAAATGATGAAGTGAAAATAATTTGTTTCCACCGTTTGTTCTCCGACTGATTAATCATCTTAACTCATTAATCGTCAGAATAATCAAACCATTACTAGAATAATCAGAAGCTGCAGCTTTAGATCAGATGTCTGTCTCTTCAGGACGGCATGATGGACTTTAGGCAGGACAGACCTCCTCCCCCTCCCCATGTCTATAATCTGTGTGTAGATGGGGAGGGTGGGGGGTCTGGGGGCTCGAGTTAGTCTCAGGGTGTGAGTACAGGCACAGGGGCAGTTAGTGATAGCTAACTCTCATGATGGTGTGTGTGTGTGTGTGTGTGTGTGTGTGTGCTGGGAGACTCACCGCTCTGCAGAGTGCGCCGGCCTCCAGACAGAACGCCCAGCGGCAGTGTCCCGGTAGGAGTCAGTCCCTTCAGCTGCAGCACGCTCTCATTCTCCTCTCTGGAACAGAAAAACACAACTGACTGACTGACAACTGGGTCTGATTCAGACCCACCCAAATGACCCCAGATGACCCCCGGATGACCCCAGATGACCTGGTTCTGAAGGGGAGACTACAGTGCCTTGCTAAAGTATTCATTAGCAAGGTGCTAATGGAGATTCTCCACAATAATCTTTAACACAGCCTGAACTACCATGTGTGTTTATGAGTTAGGATGATCTAGTCAAAGTCCAGACTTGAAGAGAACCAAGAATTAGTGTGGAGACTTGAAAAATGTACTTTTGAGTTTTCTTTTTTATCAAGGGCCCAAAAGAAATAAACCCATAGCTGACTCTTCCATTCAGCCCCTTTACTCTCATGCTCTGAAATAAAATACAGTACCACCTGGACAGGGTCAGTAAGGCCTACAGCCACCAGGGGGCAGTAGAGGGCAACAGTGCAATCTGCTCCCCTTCACATACATTCAGATCCATCTCTGAGCTGCTCACATCACTGGAGGATTCCAGGAAACAAGCCTGGTCCTCACGGGAACATGAAGAGTTTAGAACACAATCCAAGCATGTCAGCAATGGTAAGTCACAAAGGACAAAAAGCCTGCAGGACTCTCTTGCCTGAGGTCAGCTGCTGACCGGCAGGATGAACATTTAACTCAGGCATCGTTTGGAAAACTCCTTTCATGGATGATCTGCGCTGCTGTGACTTATTCATGTGTTCATTCATTTTTAAGGCTGAATTGGGTCATGGAAGCAGTGACACACTTCCTCAGAGTTAAAGGAGGACGTGTTGAAACGGACAAAGTCATTATCTCTGCAGGAAAGTGGAGCAGAGAGAGACGGCTCTATCCAAACATCCTCCGCTGGACATGAAAGATGCCGACAGCATCACTCTGATCTCCTTCCAGCACGACAAGGGGCCCATGGAAGACTGGGGGCCGAAGGAAGACTGGGGGCCCATGAAAGAGTGGGGGCCCACCTGAGCACAGAGAAGACACGCGCCATCTTTCCAATGGCGCGGATCTTGTTCCTGATCACCTCCTTCCTGGCAGCAGGGGCTCCACCTGAACATGGGGAGAGAAAAAAGATTAGTTCTCACACACACCTACATCCTCTGGCCACAAAACTAAATAATTAGCAAATTATTGATAAAATCCTAATTATCCCGCTAACATTTATGAACATTTACATTTACATTTCCATTAACATGTGTGAACATTTATGACCATCAACAGAAAATCAGGTAAAGTGAAACTAAATAATTTTACTGCAGTTAAATAATATTCCACTGAAACCTTTAAACACAAGTATGATAATAAAAGGCTGCCTTGCTGTTCACACGTTGTGAAGCTGAGTGAGAGGTCAGAGGTCAGTCTCTTTAGAGCCCTGGTGTCCAGCTACCGCTTCATTTAACAGTGGAAAAGCTGATCTCAGTCTCACTTCACTGAAGCACGCAGTTGCATCTCATGGTTGTCATGGAGACCTGGTGACCTGAAAGGCCTTTCTTCATTGAGCAGAATACAAAGTACAAAGTGGGCGGGGCCAGTCACATCAACCAAAGTCCTGCTGAAGCCGTTTCCCTAGCGACCGAGGAACACTTTCGTTCCTCGATATCTCGTCCAGCTTTACTTTGAACTAAATCATCACGAAAAATTTCTACCACTGAGGCTTCTGGGAATTCCTCCGCTGGAGCGAAGCGAGATTAAGAAATCCCGCTGTTCAGAGTCTTTCCAACTTCACACACAGCACCAACATGTTGGATGGCCTTAATTACATAATCGTCAGTATTGTGATTTGTCAGCTTCTCACCATGCTGGTCATTTTACTACATCATCTGTTTTGTTACTAATTATTCATAAACTTCTAAGAGCGTGGAGGCACTAATTACTAATTATTCATAAACTTCTAAGAGTGTGAGCGCAGCCTGGCAGCAGCAGCCTGACTTGTTCTGCAGCTGGAAGAGAAGAAGTTGAACAGCTCCACTTCCTCCAGGGTTTCACTTCCTCATCTGGCCTCGCTATATTTGATTAATCAAATTCAGTGTTAAACGCCTGCTGTGTGTCAGCATGGCAGCATGCCAGGTCTTACACACACGCGCGCGCAGGCCGACATGTCCCTTCATGTACACTAACACACGGGGGTGTGTTTGCACCAGTGTGTGACAGACCCAGATCTTCTCAGCTCTCAGTCAGTGAGCTGCAGGTTCAGCGCTAGCTTCTGTTAGCGACAGCTGGACACGACGACACTTCCTGTCAGATGTCACCTCTCCATCTTAAGATGTGGGCTGCAGCAGAAGCTGAGGAAGAACTCCTACCCTCACACGTGTCGTCCCCTTCGGACATCAGCTCGTCGTCGGAGCAGATGTTCAGCACGTTCACCAGCATCTCCGTCACTGTGAAAACACACCAGCAGGTGGCAGCGTGTGGTTAAAACTACAGCAGCACAGGCTGGAAATGTGATCAATGAAGCAGACGCCTGAAGAATAAAGTGGCTGGAGATCCTGGTACTTTTAGGCAGTGGTGGAGAAAATACTCAAAAAATGTACTGAAGTAAAAGTAAAACTACCACATTAACATTTTACTTAAGTAAAAGTAAAAAACTACTGGCTTTTAAAAATACTTAAGTATTAAAAGTAAAAGTACTTGCTGAATGCATTACCTAATCCCTAATACAATATCATTAAGTGAACTGATCGTATTTAATTTTAATACATCAGAA
The DNA here is from genome assembly GCF_000485575.1 of Poecilia formosa. Taxonomy (NCBI): domain Eukaryota; kingdom Metazoa; phylum Chordata; class Actinopteri; order Cyprinodontiformes; family Poeciliidae; genus Poecilia; species Poecilia formosa. The sequence continues at coordinate 394,121 of NW_006800246.1, read as the reverse complement.
ATGTGCCATTTTAATGAACAATGCCACAGATAAAGCATGTTTTTATTATGTTTACTCTCTGTAACATAGTTTAGACTTAGATATGTGATTCTATGCATCATAATTTCAGGGATGGAAACATCTTGTCTCCTGTCCTAACATAGCATGAACTTCACTTTTTTTTGCCACTAGTGGCTTTTATTTTGAAAGAAATCCAACTGAAAGGGGATGGAAAGAAGGTGGGTGGGGGAGGGGATGCAACCGATGAGCCACGTAACAGAGTTGTAGTCAAGACCACCTAAACAAGACCAGCACCCCACACTACATAACACAAAAAAATTAAGTTTTGCCTATCAAAATTGCTTCATAAATTGATCTGAAAATCCACATTCCCATAAAACTGAAATAGAGCTGAAATAAATTTAATCAGTAAAGATCCGTTCAGAAGAATCGGATCGTTCCTGAATGTCATATCACTTTAAAGCCGACTTTGGTCACAGCGTTGTCCCATAAACGCCACACCTCTGTCAACACCTCCACATAATAATTCAGCGCCTGAGTGACAACTTTTTTTCATCGCAGATGCAACATGTGTCTCTGTACAGCTAGCTTTGCTAGCATCACGTCCTCATAGCTTACCTTTCTTTAAGCTTTCCTTCCAAGTGACGCTAAAAGTTGGACAGAAGTCCCCACCGTCTGTGAAAGCGAAGCGCTGCTGATTTTACATGTCGCCATATCTTATGATTTATGCAGCGCTATTATATTACTGACGATCAGACAGACATCTTCTCCCGCTCAGAGGAAACCACTGCGCATGTCTGGAGCGAATAAAGGGGGAGGCGATGGGTGACAACAGACACATTAAGTCCCTGAATTTCACATTTTAACGGACAAAAAGCGCAACGCGACTTGGATGTAACGAGTAACGCGACAGTTTTGTAGAAATGTAGTGAAGTAAAAAGTACAGATACTTACTGTAAAATGTAGTGGAGTAAAAGTAGAAATTATCCATTATTAAATCTACTTAAGTAAAGTACAGATACACGAAAATTGTACTCAAGTACAGTAACGAAGTACTTGATTAAATAATTTCTCAAACATGAACGAACAAATGAAAGTAACACTCTAGAGATAGCATGATGTAGAGCTCCAAAAGGTCGATTTTACATAACACTACTCCTTTAAGAGTTTACGGATAGGATTAAAAAAAATAAAATAAAAAAGGGATTTTTCTCTTTTTTCTTTTGGTTAACAGCTGGGTAGATTAACCAGTTCCCTCTTAACCAGTTCCCAGCTTCCTTCAACAGCTGCTCAGAAGCATATTGGGGTCAGTTCTGGTTGTGTGTACCTTTCTAACAGGTTTGGTCTCAAGCCGTTTGTGTGTGTGTGTGTGTGTGTGTGTGTGTGTGTGTGTGTGGCAGAGGTCGGCAGGCTGACCTTTCTCCCCAACAAAGGGCAGGGACCAGGTGAAGACGTCCATGAAGTTGGGCAGCCAGTAGGGGTGGGGGGAGCAGTTAAACTGCCGGATGTTCATCACATTGTTCTCATATTTCAGCACCGCAGCTGAGGACAAAACACAAACACGTCAACATCTCCATGTTCTGTTGCGAGGGACCCAAGGTCTCCAGCCCGTATCCATGGTTTCCAGTGTGCACTTCTCCTACCTTTATTATTGTACACATCTAGGTAGTTGGGAGCGGAGAAAATTGTAATTAAAGACGGGAAGCCTGTTGTCTGACTTTTCCTGTACATTCGATACCTGCAGGACAGAGACAGGAGGGGACGTCCCCGGGACATCAGGACAGGACATTTCAGGATGAACACAAGCAGTCAGAATATGGACCCACTCCATAGGTTACCAGACTCACCCTGCATCCTGAGCTTCATGAGCCCGTATGACAGACAGCAGGTTGTTGTTCATCAGGAAGTCGCAGACCGCCGGGTAACTGCACAAACAACACAGAGTTACTGCTGCCTCGCCTCCGCTCCAACTCGGTTGCCATGACAGTAAAGATGGCTGCTTTAACTAGATGATTACCAGAGACGGTAGCAGTACTAAAATTAGGGATTTAATAAGGTCGAGGCTTTAGGGGGGCCATGGGTGGGGGCTTCTAACCCACTTCTACCACTGCAGGCCTCTGAGGACACACAGCACACTGCTGCATGCAGTTAGCAGTCCCTGCAGGAAGCTGCAATGTGGAGCTCACAACTATTAATGCAAATCCACTTGTCATTTGCAACATTAGAGCAGACTTTTTTTTGTGATAGATGTGGCATAAAATTTCTGATTTTGCTGCACCGTTTTCAAAATGTTGAGGTCAAAGTTGCAAATTCTGTGAAAGCTTTATTTCTACCATAACCTGGTCTTACTAAAAAGTAGAAATTGGTGCACAAAACGTTCCCAAAAGACAGGATTTGAACACAATTAATGTTTAAAGTACAAATAACATTTGCAGGTACCTTGATACAAATCAAAACCTGTCCTTAGGAGAGGTCAAAGTGCAAAAGAGGAATTCCATATTGGTCACTCAGGTTGACATGAACTGTAGACACAGTAGAAGTAAATCCTACCGAACATCGAGACTGGTTTTTACAAAAAAGGCAAATGTTAACCTGTACCGTCACTCATCTCACAGGTTCGGCTTTCAAGACACGAAACAGGAAGTTCAATTAGAAGGGGACGAAGGAGATTGGTCAAAATTCAGTCGAGGTTCAGTGATTGGTCAGAAAGGCACATACAGAAAACTTTGAGGTGATTGGTTAGATTCACAAAAAAATTGCATTTGAAAATTGCAACTCGGCACAAAATTGTTGATGAGAGAATTTGCATTTATAGTTGCAAATGCAACCTTCTAACTTCCTGAAGCGACTGCTGAACTGTCTTACTGATGCTTGTAACCATAAAAACAAAAAACAGATCAGATCAGTGGTCTGAAGTGAATTGGAAATAATCATCTAGTGCTCATGTGGTTTATTTTCTATCATCCTGAAAGTGACTCCAGTTTGAAGCCAGACCCCTCCTTCCCCCATCCTGTGTGTGCTCTGCCTCTGAGCCAATATAAAGCAGAGGCAGAAGCAGCTCCGTCTCCTTTATGACCCATGTTTGGTGCCAACATGGCTGATTCCATACAAATATTAAGACAGAGAGGAGAATGCTAATATTTGTTTCCAATATTTGTGTGACAGAGGATTTAACCAGCCGTCACTTATCTGGAGATAAGCCGCTGTTTGGGAGCAGGCCAGATTAACGGCGTGCGAGGCAGCCAGAGGGCCGTACCTGTAGAAATAAGAGCAGCCTCGTACGCTGTTGTGGGAGAAGTGTTCCTGGGTCTTTTCTGAGCCGTAGTCCTCCCCCGGGTCCGACCACAGCAGGTCACACATGGGCCCGAATGCAGGGGGTTCCTTGAAGCGGTCCAGCTGCACACAAACATTTATTAGACAACAACACTGATGATTTTAGTTTCCTTCTTCAGGATTCTTGTATTTGTCTTCAGAAGCTCTGGTCCCTTCCTCCTGACGGAACCGCTGAAGCTCAGTCAGGTTTGTAGGCCGCCTCACTAACTCAAAACACTTTTGAGTTTCTAGTTGCTGGCTAACCCAAAACATTGATCTGGTCATCCTTCAGCCACTGTGGAACTGAATTAGCTATGTTTCCCCCTTCAGTTGTACAACTGTCTGGTCAGGGTGGAGCTACTGAAGTCACACAACTCAGTCCGTTGATTGGGTGACAGAAAAAGTCACTGCTTGAAACAAACATGAGACGTATTAGTGCGTCGTGTTCATAATTGCACTAGCATGACTCAATGTTAGCTGTTTGGAAAGTAGCATCTTGCAAAGCAAACTTTAGCCGCAATAGCAACAAAAACAAAAAAAACCTGTCTTCCCTGTGACCGGATCAACGTTAAAGAGGAATTAATGGCCACTCTTCCTCTTATCACTGCCTCAACACTCAGACTACGACTATGTTTTATCTTTGTGGTATCAAAATGTTCGGTCAACAAATAGTGGATCTCACTGGAAAATCAGGAAAAATTTTCTGGAACTGCCCCACATTGACCACAGTCCTAATTCGTTCGATTTGGTCCATCATACTCTGAGCACATGGAGTTCCTCAAGGCTCCATTCTCAGGCTCAACTCCTTTTACTTGATTTTGACATGCAACTCACAGCCAAGTTTATAGGGCATTACAGCGTCTTGTTCCACACCTATGCTGATGTAAAGTTGATGAGATCAACTTTGCATCTTCAAGTCACCACAGGTCCGACTAGATGCTGACTGCAGTTTTCTGGCTGATCTTTAAAAAAACCTGACCTGACCATTTCAATATTGGCCGACACTTTTTTTTTTTTCAGAAATGTCACTACATATAGAAAGAAAATCGCTGAGTTGGCAGCAGTGGGGTGGCTATTGCAAAAGTGCAAACATGACCTGATGGGCCAGTCTGTCAGTCAGACCTCACAGCAGACAGGGGACAGTGAATGATTTTAGACCTTTGCAGAGGAAGATAAGATCAGTTTCACATGCATCGGCCGATCACCAGTTTCCCAAAATTAATGAAATCGGGGCCGATTCATTGGTGCACCTTCAGCCCCCACTGACCTACCCAGAGTAGGTCAGGTCTGAACTGCCAAACACTCCTCAGGTTATTAGAAGTCATACAGAAAACATCAGATGTGCATTCAACAAGACTTGAAATCATGACTGTTAACAACCAAAGCCTGTTTGTTTTATATTTTTGCATTATGTTAAGGTTTTTCTCACCTTTCGGATGTCGTCCAGGCAGGTGATTTCAGGGCTCAGGCCTCCATGCACGCAGAGGAACTGCTGGTTGAGGAGGGCGGCCAGAGGCAGGCAGTCGAACGCCTCCATGCAGGCATCATAAACCTGCTCAGAGTACTTTATCTTACCTGGAGGACACACAGACACACACTCTGAGCACACGGCGCTACCGCTCTGAGAGTCCAGTCGTTCACTGCGGAAGCTGAGCGCCCTGACTTACACTCCTGCTTGAAGGTGAAGTACTCTGTGAGATGTCGGCACTCATGGTTCCCTCTGAGGAGGAACAGCGTGTCAGGGTAGTTGATCTTCAAAGCCCACAGGTACAGCACACACTGCAGACACATACATGGGAAGAGACGGTTGGTCCAACAAGACAACAAGTTGCTGACTTTCTGCTTCAGCAGCCACTCTCCCTGGATCACTTTGTTCCCAGCAGCTCCAGTGGGAGATTTCTGACAACTTCCCTTTTCTGATGAGTCTTAAAAAAAATAAAAAATACAGCAGAGCGGAAGAGACGTTTCCACGGTTAAGATCATCTCATCATTCACCTCCATGTAATCACCTCAGTAATCAATAAACCGTGAAATCAGACCTACATGGGACTCCTCCTCACTAGAAACAGACCAAATGACAAGGATCCAGAAAAAAACCTAAGGAAGCAAATGGATCAGAAGCTCAGAAATACTTAATCTCCAATGGAAATCAAACTAATTTCATGCAAGTATCTTCAGGAAGTGGTCATGGATGGCGATGCTGTTGGCCAGAAGGATCTCCTGCAGGAAGTCTTGCAACCAATCAGAAGAGCCCACCGAGTTGACAGTTAAATCAATTCATGACGCGCTTCAATACAGCAAACTGAAATGGTTTATTAAAGAGTGAAATAATTAGATCTAGTTTTTAAAATGAAATCAATACATTTGAGGCACAAATAATTAAATCTATTTTTAATAAATTGAGGTATTTTTACATTTGAATATTTATTTAAATAACTATTTCATACGTTATTAATTTTGTGTAGTTCGTACAGAAAAAGCAATTCTGACTTATCCTCTGAGATCAAAAGTCAGAATTCGGAAATTCAATTCAAAAACACTTTCTTGACCCCAAAGGAAAAATTAAAGTCAGAACTTTTTCTTCTCCCAATAATCCAAATAATCTTCTGTATATTTATATTTTATATACCGTCTTGAATCTCCATAATAAAGAAGATAGTGGGATGTAATTCTCTCTCAGTTGGAAGAATGGAAGCCATTACTGTACTACTGTAGCTCTAACCTGGCAGAAGAAAACTGAAGGAGTATTTCAAAGTACCAGTCAGACCAGAGCAAAGCTGATCTGATCTGTAGTTTAACCAGAGTTCAGCAAACTGCACAGGAAGACGGGACCGGGCTGGACCGGGCCGGCCTGCAGCACTAATAAGCATCTGTAACCGTTTCCAGGATAACACCGGATCAGGAGGGACAGAATCATTAACCGGTGCAGGGATTCAGCTGATGTGATCATTGATCAGCAGCCAGGCTCTGTAGAAAACTCCCACGGGAGCAACTGGAGATCAACATCGTTCAGGTCTGGATTTACCACATCTGGCTTCTTCTGGTGCAGATTTGTGATGCATGTCTCACGACAGTGACAGAAGTCAGATAAAATGCGACAATATGGTTCAGACGCCAAACACTTTGAAAACAATCGGATCCGTATCCAAAAGAGTAGATTTTTTGGGGGAGTGAAAATAAATGGGAACTGGATTGCTTGGATTTGGGTCGTGTTCACCTGATGTGTGAATGTAGCCTTCATGTGTGACACATGAAGGGGAGGAAAAAATACTGATGAACAATCACTCATTTGGCTCAGACACAGGAGAAAAACCATATGTAGCTATAATTAGCTTCCTGCTGTAGCTAGCTATAGCAGGAAGACCGTTTGAAGGAGGAGTTGATGATTACCTTTGTTAGTGATTTAATTCATGCAATCTGAGGAACTCATCAGGGTTTTTTCAAAGAATATTTTAAATCTGTCAAACCAAAAATTCCAAAGTTTTAACACTATGTGTATTTTTATAGGCAGATGATAGTGCAGTGGTCAAGCTGACCGAGTGATCTGGATGACGAGTCAGTCTGAAGACCAACGGCGTCTCCATTAAAGGAGCCCAGAGAAGCAGCGGATGTTTAATGAGCTCTGGGCTCCTGGAAGTCAGCTGTAGAAAGGCTGCCAGCCAGAAAACACACAGTCCACTCCTCAGCCCAGAACCCTCAGACAGTCAGAGAGGGAGGCGTTGGCAGGCTTGTGTTTAACCAAGAGTGTTCGTATGGGTGGGGCGCCGAGTCTGGCAGTCAGGGGTGTGAGAAGACCAACAAAGAGTCTTTCATTTCCTACACTATTTAAAGCTGTGAAGGTTCACTTGTTACATCCTCGTGTAACGCCTCTCTTTATGGAACAGTTCTTCGTGTCTGTGCCTTTGTTTACTGAAACGGACAAAACTCCACTGTTAAATGACTAGAAGAAGGTTAAAGGCGCAGTGTTATGTAAAATTTATATATTTTTTTAGATCTGCATCATGTTATTATGTCATTCTTTCATCAAAAGCAGACCTGGAGTGTTGCTTTGATTCTTTCATGCATGTTTGAGAAATCCTTAATCTCCATGGTAACCATTCAGCTGTACACAATGCCTGTGTGGACCTAGTATTGCCTATGAGGATGAAGCTCCTCCTAAGAGATGCAAGTTCCAGGCTTCCTAGACTCTGCCTCACAGAGCTGCCCTGCCCCACCACTCTACCATTCAGCTCCTTCAGACTAGCCAGAAGCAATTAGCAAACACCTGATGGGACTGAGCATCTGCTGGGCTCATTATAGAGCTACTTCTCAGTGAAACGCAGTAAAAAACAATAACAGAGGAGCCATGTTGTGATGACTTCCTGAAGGCGGAGTGTCAGAAATAACAGGAGTTTTTAAAGAGACAGATACCCAATCTTAAGGTGTTGAATATTGTCAAATTTCTTTTAAATCATATTTAATGCATACAGCATTTTTATAACAACTTAAGGTAACATAGTTACTTGATTGTGCTATAAACTGACACTATGTGCCTGGATCAGACATCATACTGCCCCTTTAAATAAGATGGATTAAATGAGCAAGAGAAAGCTGACATCTGTGGATGATTTCCAATCTATACTTTCTGAAAAGCACAGATGAGCCAATCCAGATTGATTCCCTTTAAGATCTATAATTTTACACCAACTAGTTTCCCCATGTACCTCCAGCAGGAGGCAGGAAGTGGAGCCCTGTGCAGTCCTACCTCGATACTGAAGTAGCCTCGGTCCACGTAGTCTCCAAGGAACAGATAGCGGGTGTTGCTGGGTGAGCCGCCCACCTCGAAAAGCTTCATCAGGTCAAAGAACTGGCCGTGGACGTCCCCACACACTGGGGACACACACACACACACACACACACACACACACACACACAGCTGGGTTCAGCTTCTCCAAACATTTAGAAAACTCTGCATCGGGTCTCAACTGAAAACCTGTGGAATCTAGGAGGACTATTTCTATGCTTCCGTATTCTGCTGTCAAATGGAAAATGGGAGAGAAAGCATTTATTTGGAATAGTTCCTATTTTGTTAAAGTCAAAAATAGATTGCAAAGGTTTCAGACAGATCTATGTTGGTGTGTGTGTGACAGAAAAAAGTGGAGTGTGTCCAGAGTGTGAACAGACTGGAAGCTGCAGCTGGGCAAGGTGGGATCATTTGCATATCAGAGATCAGTGTCTACAGGCTGAAGGGAAGGTGTAGAGTTACATGGAAGGCTTTTATTATTTCCATGAAAAAGAAAAACTGGTTGGATCCTTGTTTTAACAACTAACTCCAGACAGATAGATGTTTGGTTATTATACTGAGATCAAGTTTAACATGTTTGCATTATTTGCAAAGACGGTGGAAGACTTCAGGGAACATGCTTACTGCAGAAAGCGGCAGTAACCATCTGGGATGTAGTTTGGTCCCATTGTGGAGCAGTGACTGGGCTCCAGATGGTTCCAACTGCAAGGAGCCAGGAGGTGAGCTGGTGTGATCACTATTTAAATTATCACTTCATTTATTAAAAAGGGGAAGAGCCCTATCTGAACCAACCTGGCCCTTATCTGTCTGTCTGCTTCAGCAGGACCCGTCCAGAAAACTGCATAACAGATAAAACACTGAGTCCCTTTAAATCAAGGATAAAATCCAGCTGTTTAGTGTTGCTTTGATTAGAAGCAAATGAAACCTTGATCAACTTATGTTAATTAGGTTTTAGTTAAGATAAGGGTTTTGAATAAATTAGAAAAGTTTATGCTTAGGGAAAATGTCTGGCTTAGGCATTAATGCAGTTACTAAAATGAATGGAAGATAATACAAAGTCCTAATATGAATAGAAATATAAACTTCTGTGTGACCATAGAAACTATAAAGAGATGGTTCTTTTCTCCCTGCTTTCATGAGGAACCCAACTGTTGGGGACAGTAAAACATCACAGACTCTACAGCTGTTGCTATTTCAGCTGGATTTACCCAAAACAGATTTGTTCACCACTAACGGATCTAGTTTTCAGGGCGTTCATAGATACATTAGAATGTAGGCTGGTGTACCTGTGATGGGCGCCTCCACTTCCAGCATGCATTTCTCCTTGCGCAGGATGCTGGCTCCCTCGTTGATGATCCGCAGGGCCGCCTCCTCCTCCAGCCGGCCCTCCTTCACCAGATGGGCCTTCAGCAGCTCCAGGCTGGGCTTCCCATCTGCATACAGGTCTTTGACCGACAGGCGTGTACCGGGAGGATATGGCACCGCTGAAAACATGGTGGGGGAGAAAGGCAGTGGGGTGAGGCTCTGACGTCAACGACACAAACACACTGATAAACCCAGGGTTCACTGTGAGGACAGGACATGAGCGATGGAGCCGTTCCTGCTCGGATGTTTTACCTTACAGAGGCAGGAAGAGCTCTTACCCAAACTGAGAACCCAAGGTGAGGCAGAAAAACGCACCCTCTTTCTGAGTGGATTTTAATAAAATATCTCAACCCTTACCACATGTTGACGACAAATGTCTCTTTATAAATTTTGCTTCATTCAAGAAGTTATTTGGATGGAATTGTTCTGTGAAACGCCTGCTGCCAAGGCAGCTCTGTCCTCTGAATGAGTGGCTTCTGCTGGAGGATGCAGCTCTTTAGAAAGGCTTTGAAAACGGAGCTGCAGCAGGAAGTATCCTCCACAAGGACACAGAGACAAAGTACCTGAATGCCACGAAGACGCTTTCAGAACGGCAGCTGCCACAACTTCAGATCCTCGCAGTAGAAATCCGTTCTCGCTCAAGCTCCGTGCAGAACGGGGGAAATGGCTTCATCACACTATGGCGCATCATTTCCCCATCGGGGCTTAGCTTCCCTCATCTACCAATAATGAAAACTCCTGAAGACATCTCTTCAGACCACATGAACTCTGGTGTACTTTACTGCTTGGAAGTTGGCACAGACTCGTCCACTAGATGCGTCCGAGTCCATTTTTACCACCACGCGCTCGGCGTCTCACAGTAGACTGCTCACAAGAAAACGGTCAGGCCTGCTAGGTAAAAAATGTTGCTGGATGAAGAATTGTCCCAGAAATTAATATTTTTTGTGTCCATTTTTTAAGCAATATATTGATAACAGCATAATAACATAGGTTTGCCCTTTCAAAGACTAATGGAGCATCATTTTGTACAGAACAACACTGGAACTGGAAGACATTTTAAATATGCAAAACAACCAAAAACAATAAATAAAATGGATTATCATCACGGCTCTGAACAAAATTGGCCTTCAAAAAATATTAGAATAGAAATGATTGAACTCATTTTAAATTATCATGACATTAATTGCTTTCTGTGGCAGGCTGTGGAACCATTTTATATGCAGCACTGAGCTGATAAGGTTGAGAGACGGCACAACCAGTTGCCTTTATAGTTGCTTATTTTGGTCTTATTGTTACAAACTACCAAAGTGGTGAGGTAAGATGTAACAAAGGACATCTGTGTAACTCACCAAGTTCCTGATATTCTTCCAGCGTTAACAACCAGAGCCGTTTGTAGTAAACACACACGGGTATATTGAAGAACATTTTGAGAACTCCGTCTCCAAACATCAAGGAGTTAATATACCAAAGGAACAATCGTTACAATCATTCCCGGTCTCCCCTAATCCACTTTGAACTCATTGGGATTATCATCAGCATTTGAATTTTACCCCAAACACAAAGCAACAGTTATTTCAAACCTTCTGTACCTTAACTTTTGTACTGAAGCTGCACTGTTAGATCAGAGAAGGAGGACGGCTGTAGAGTTGCTTTTCTTTTCATCCTGAGTGTGTGTTTTTTTTTTTTTAACCGCTGTGTTGAACAGTTACTGTGATCATTTCAAGTCACATCACTCAGCGCTGCTCCAGCGTCAGACAGAAAGCTAATGCCTTGTTCACACGACAAGATTTCGAAACTTCTGGCCGATTTTCCAAACCTGAGAGTTTCCACACATGACAACGTCTTTCCGAGCGGACCAGAACACTAACACACCACACATGGCAGGAATCTCTCTCAAGATGATCGGAAGGAGAAAACTGGGACAAAAATCTTACAGCGTGAACTAGAATGATGTCACCTAACCGGTTCGTCATTAATTGTTGCTTCTACCCAATTCTGTTCCAAAGGCACATTTCTCTCCTACTCCACCTCCCAACACCCACCGTTCAGTCACCACCTTATTTCCCATGAGCATCCACTCAGTCTGATCATTTCATTCTGATTACATCATTTCAGAGTGTCTTCTCTCCGTTTCAGGTAGAACAAAGTTCAGCAATGTTTAAGTGTGAACCAGGAATGTTCTGTGCAGACCATAAAGTGGCTGCTGCTGTAGTTTGTCAGTGTGTTGGAAGTCAGCTTGGTGTTCAGACTTTTTCATAGGGCTGTAATCAAGTCAATGAGCTACGACGGCGTGCTGAGGCTTGACCAGACACTCTGGCAGTGCGACGCGGTGCGGCACGGCACGGCGCGGTGCGGCACGGCACAGCCCAGCCCCCAGAGGAAATACCAAGCAGCTCGATTCCTGGAAAATACCAGTTTCACAGAGAAATCTGACGGATCACACGGAGGAGGCAGCGGCAAAGCCAAGAGATCTTTTTATTTCTGCTGTAGCAGCCTTTTATTGGTACAGTCCCTGTAGAGAACACCGTTTATTGGAACCCTGACTGTAAACATACCACACCTCATCTTAGTAACCAACTAACCAATGTTGTTTTGAGAACATCAGCTCCTTCAGCTCACAGTGAATTTGAGGAGTTCGTCAAACTTCAGTGAGTGGGAACTGAACTTCAACTAATGCAGTGTTAATGGCAGCAGCCCATACCACTACCCCTCCTCCACTCTGCAGACCTGTGTGTTCCCTGTACAGATTTGGCAGGTGAACACAATAATCTGCACTGCCTCAAGCAGTTTGTGAAAATCGTAAGAACTGGCTGTGTGTAGCTGGCTGAGGGTGGGACATCACACCAGCAACAACAGCTACTGGCTTTATTCAAGATATTCCTGATACTTCATTTAACGGGATATCTGTCATCTCAACAATTCTGCAAATACAAAGAGTAAAACTGAAAAGAATACTGCGATCATCATCTTTCACTGACCACTCATTAAAATGTCCTGCAGCTACCAGGTTGGAGTGGTACACAGAGGTCGCAGTACAAAGCATAGTAAGTAAGCTATTTGCTATTTAAAGTATGCATACTTTAAATAGTATGTTAAATAAATATAATGCATTCAAATGAGATGCCTGATAAATATGCTGATAAACCTGAGATACAGATATGGACTATGTGACTTTGCTTTGGTTAAGACAGTACAAATTTTAGTTCAATGTTTGCAAAAATGTAACTATGAAAATGTAGTTTGCAAAGATTTTGATACAAAATTAGTTTAATGTAGTTTACAACTGTTAAGTGCCAATGCATGTTTGGTCAATAACTTTATTCGGAGGAGGATGTCCCCATCTCCATGGTGAAGTTTATTATAGTGCTTAGTTCTCATTACATAAACATCACAGTAACACTGGAAGAAGAATTTCCACCTTTACCAAATAATCTGATTCACTGTACTGTGGTGGTGTTGTTGTAAAGGGCTAATTTACAACACCTATCTAAAGGTCAGAGTTCAGACCAGGTTAGACATTCAGCACAGTTCTGTGATGTTGGACTCAGCAGGTTGAGTCCGATAACAGCGGCAGCAAACTCACTTTGGGCCATGTCAAGATGAGAAATGTCAGAGGGCTCATTGTGGCAGAATGTATTAATAAAACTACCCAACAACAAACTCTTCAAATATTGATTAATTACAATTCCTGCATTCCACGAGTCCTTCTCAAATTTAACTATCTTTCCACACTGATTTAATTTGGCACTATACACATAAAACAAATTTGACAGGCAGGCCGGATTTGGCCTGTGGGCCTTCAGTTTGACGTGTGTGCCTTAAAAAACAAACAAACAAACAAAAAAAAACCATTGACGCCACAATGATGCCTTTCAAGAACAGCCCAAGCAGCTTTCTTGTTCTTACACACTGAATTCTTTTCCACCTCAGTGACTGCCATGTACGAGCATGTGTGTAAATACTTCTCATTTCATTCTGTTTCTTGCTCTGCAAGTTGTGAGCTTTTTTCCACCCCCAATGAAGAGATAGACACTGACTAGCTGGCAGCTGATGCTCCAAACACTGTTTGGAGTGTTTTGATTGGTCAAGTCAAAGAATCAAAACCAGAAAGGACACTATTGGACTAATTGAAATACAAATTTTGCATAATTCCTTCAGACTAGCAGCAGCAGCAACTGGAAAACATCTGGTAGAACTGTAGCCTGCTGAGCTCATCATATGAACTGTAAAGGGTGCATGACAGTTCTGATGAACAGAACTTTGAGAGCAGCAGTAGGAAGTTGAAGGTAAGTTAATTCAGTGTTGCCCTACAGTAAATTTTCACAGTTTCAACTGCAAAGTACTGTAAGGTATTGGTAATAAAATTGGTATGTGATCAAATTTGTATCTTTATTGCAGCTATAAAACCTCTTATGTGTAAAGTATGGTGTAAAAATATGCAAATGTCAATACTCTGTAATAAACCTGTAAATAAATCTGTAGCTAGGGATGCCCGATATATCGGCACAACATCGATATCGGCTGATATTAGTCAATTTTCAACATATCCGTATCAGTCTGATAAATAAAACTGGGCTGATATGAGCAATTAATATAATAATATACCGTTTTGTTTCTGATTGGGGTTTTTCCCCCCAAAGGTGTCAAAGCAGTAGTGAAATATTTTGATACAAAATTAGTTTAATGTAGTTTACAACTACATATATATATATATATATATATATATAGCTCAAAAAAATAAAGGGAACACTCAAATAACACATCCTCGATCTGAATGAATGAAATATTCTCATTGAATACTTTGTTCTGTACAAAGTTGAATGTGCTGACAACAAAATCACACAAAAATCATCAATGGAAATCAAATTTATTAACCAATGGAGGCCTGGATTTGGAGCCACACACAATATTTTTTTTAGCAATATATTTGTAAGTTGATCATAATATCAATATTATCGGATATCAAAAATGGTCCAAATTTCCCTATTTGTAGCATAAGAGTACGTTATCCAACATGACAGTTTGACAGCTCAGAAGTTTTCACAAACATTGAATATTTTTTTATTTTGCCAGTTTGGTTTTTCCATAACCATGCTTAGTTACATGTGTAGCAATGCACATCGTTTTTTCTGTTAAAGGATAATATCAGATCACTACTTTTTTCACTTCCGATACCGATACAAATATCTGAGGTTTAGTATCAGCCAATACTGATCCGTTACAGTCCGATATTGAATCGACTTAAAATGTTTGTTTAGTCAAAATAAAGAAATGTTACAAATTTATTTGGCAACACTGCACCAGTAGAGCACACTTAAATACACCAATATTTTCACAAGTTGGTCAAACATTTAAAAACAACAACTCCAACCTGTTCTGTCAGAGCAATCAGGAGAACGGCCGTAAAACCAACAATAGGCTGACTACCTTTGTCAAACATGTAAAAATAAACTGCAACAAACCTTTGTTCAAATAGTTCAGGAAGTGCAGTTAGGAATTCTAAATATAATGTAAAATAAATAAAGCATGTTGCTCAGAGCACAAAGCATAGAATTAGACTTAATAGATCTATCCCGATGGATCGGACACATTGTCATTGATATCCAATGTAGAAGTTTTTTCCTCAGTACTGGTACTGATTCTGATATTATCGGATTGGTGCACCTGTGGCATTGTCAACAAATACACAAAAAGCTAGAAAAAAATTCAAAATGCCGAAAAAATTCAAAAAGCCGACGCATTTGGACTTGAAAGGCTTAGCTTCCATCAATGCTAAACTAAACAGCTATTTAAAAGTTTTCATCAAAGGAACCTCAACTTAGTATGAACACAAGTGGTTCAAAAGACCTGAACCTGAAAAGCAATAGGAAATACATCCAATTTGCCTCCTTAAAAACAGTGTGAAAACGAGTAGAACTCTGGACTGGAATATTCCACACAGTTTATAAAAAGTTTGAGATTCCTTGAACTTTTACTATATTTGAGGAAAAAATGTCGATTTTTAGTTGACTCAGTCTCTCTGAAATCTCATTTCATGAACTCAATCATCATCGTGTTCCATTACCTGGATATAACATAAGATGTTTGGCCAATTTTTAAAGTAGCAGTTTGCATTTAAAATATGAGTTGAACGGTTTTCTGATCTGAGTCGCTGTCTAGTTTTCTGTCAGTTAATTTGTTTTAAAAATGGAAAGATTGCATTCAGGTTAAAACAACAATGAAGGATAAAACACTCAAGCTCGTCCTCATTTCTAATCTTCAATATACATGGTTATCTCATTGTTTATTTCTCATGTTCATATTGTTGACAGAATATGATAAAGCTTTGAATAAAGCACATGAACTCAGTGAACCATGCGTTTATTGATGGAAAGGAACTGAGCTGCTCAAAAGGTGAACATCTCCCTGTCAGGAGATTTCTGCTTTTTCTAAGTAGAACATGATGGTAAATACAGCTTACACAGAGGACCTAGACTGCTGACACCCTCCACCCCCCACCACACACACACACACACACACACGTTTGCGTGGCTATCTTTGTGGGGGCTTTCCATTGACTTCCATTCATTTCTACAGCCTAAACCTTACCTTTACCCTTTTCCTAACCCTAACCATCACATACCTAACCCTATCCAAAATTCAATTCATACCTTAGCCCTAAATCTGACCCCTGACCCAAAAACAGGGTTTCCCCTTGTGGGGACCAGGCTCCGGTCCCCACAAGGAGCAATTGGTCCCCACAACGCAGTATATGTCAGGAAAATCATCCATGGTAATTACAAACAAATGCGCGCGCGCACACACACACACACACACACACACAAACAAACACACAGCTGGCTCTGTGGTCTAGTTTAATGAAAGCAAACCAGGTCGCACACATCCAGCCAATCATGCCGCTGGCTCCTGAACTGGTTCATCACCAGCAAGGCAGAAAGCAGTCCAGTGACGATGTGTAGAGGCAGCCTGAACAGAGCAACCTGTGAAGCCAGCCTCGAGTCTGTAGAGGAAAATAAAAACCACAAGCGAGAGAAAAAGGCTTCATCGACCGCAGGAGGAAGTGGTAGTCAAATAATCAACGGCTGGAGGGACAGAGGAAGACTTCATCACACTGTGTGTCAACAGCTTCAGTAAAACACTGCTCAGCTTTTGGTCTTTTTTTTGATTGCTTTTTGTTCAGCTGGGTCCTCAATGGCCACCGTACAAACCCAGCTCACTTTTAGTAGTAAACTCCACTGTCGATCGCTTTTATGAGCCAAGTCTTTAGACCTAATAGCCCAGTAGTCTCAGTTCCATTGGGGACCAAAGTTACAACATTTGTTACATTTTCAGCAGAAAATGTGAAACCCCCTCCCCGCCTGTGGTGGCGCTGCACCAAGAACCACAGAAAGAAACGGCATGAAGATTTTACACGTTTGTTTTGGTTGCATTTATCCAGAATGCCCTGTGCTACAGACCGCTTCCTGGTGTAATTTTTAGAATAATTACATCTTCTATGACACGTACAGTCCATTAACTCAAAGCGTTAATGGACTGTACATGACTATATAGAATAAGTTCATGGAAAGCACAAATTTATTACTCTTCATGCTTTATTATGGTGCAGGGGCACATACTTGATTTTTTTGTTTTCAAAAGAAATCTTGCAAAATGCAGTTAAGATGTTTTTACTTTTACTTCATGTTATTCTCTTTAAATCATTTACTATTTTTACGATTTCAATGACATACAAAAAGAAAAAAAAAACTCCTTGGATATATTTCTCTTTGCTCATGCACAAATTAGCTGACAGTATGGCTGCTGCTTCAGTGATCATCTGAATGCAGCCTTACACTTCTACTGACCACCTGTCCATGAACTGCAGCAGACCCCCGCTGTGATTGGCTCAGTGCTCTTTATTCAGAAAGTTGGTTATGCTTTAACTGCACTGCCTGGACGGCTGAAGTCTCCGTCTGCTGGTAGCTCTGCTCTCAGCGACGGACTCTAAACCCTACAGGCTCGTCTTAGAGCCAGTAACACCCACAGTCAGTGCAGACACACACTGATGTGTTTTGTAAATTGTGTGGTTTCAGTTTTGTGGTGTGGGTTCACATTGTCAGAGTATAATGAAGACTGACTGCTGTAAAGAGAGCCGTGTCGTGTTCTGGTGGAAACCTGTAGACAGTGTGAAGCATCTGCATCAAAATGGCCTCACAGGCAGGAAACTGCAGCAGCTGATATAACTTATCTGGACCATCAGGAACTTCAACATGTTAGCTTCTGCTGCGGCAAGGGAGGCTGCAGGAAGTCCAACAACATACAAGCAGCAGGACTCTGAGAAGTGAGCTGCAGGGCGGTGGTAACATGGGAGCAGAGCCTGCTCCACACTGTGAGAGGGGCCTGTCTGGGAACCAAAACTCTGATAAAGATTGTGATTTAGGGTGATATCAGTAAAGGAAGTGATCATGTCTGACATCATTTTACTTTTTGAACTGCGCTTTTCCACGATTGCCTAAAGGCAGCTCAATACATTTCAAAAATACCAAACTATTGCACACTGCCTTGTTATACAGTAGCACTACTTTATCCAAGTGGCTACTTGAGAGGCACATTTGATTATAAGCAAAATTTTTAGAGTATTTGTGTCTGTGTGCAGCAGTCATAGACTCTGATGCTATGTGAATAGTGGAAACTTGATATCCCCTTTAAAAATGCTAAGAACAGCTTATTTTAACAATTCAACACCAAATTTACTTCAACATGCATCAATAGACGACTGTAAAATATGACGGTTTTCCTATCAAATGCTCTTGGGGGTACAGCCAAAAAATGAAGCATGGAAAATGAAGGATGCTCCTGATTGGTAAACACAAGCTAACAGCTAATGCTAGCATTGCTCCGAGGCATTTCAGTTTCACATTTACTTTTGAGTATGTTAGAGCTAAAACGATTAATCTGATCAATCGTGATAAATCAATTATTGAAATAATTGTCGACAAATTTAGTAACTGGTTGATCATTAACTGGCACATACAAACTCAAACATGCAAATTACTGGAAGAACGCCACAGTCAGAGCAGTAAGTCCAAACTGTACTGATGGTAGAACATATTTAGTCTGCAAATATGTTCTACTGGCTCCTATTGAGCACCTTTTACTGTCCAGTTATTAATTTGTTAATCCAAGAAATTAATCTCCAGATGAGCCATCCATTGTACTGATATGGTCTGAACTTTTCACATATGGATGTTGGAAGGATTTTTTTTATCTGCAGATGCATCCTTTGTGATCAAGCATTCACTAAAAGAAAGCTCTTACTGTATATTAGGCAATAAAATGTTACTTTTCTTATTTAAAAAGGAACTGTTTATTTGTACTATTGTATTTATATTATATAAAATAGGCTTAAGAAGTTAAATGAAAAATCTGCATAACGTGCCATAAGGTTTTTCCGATTAATCGTAAAAATAATTGATAGAATAAATGATTACTAAAACAATCGTAGTTGCCGCCCTCGTTGCTCATTTTTGTGGCATGCTTATGTAATTTAACGGTTCTGGGTGTTTAAAAGACAAACCTCACACTGACTGTCAGCTCAATTAAAGGCTCTGGCTTTTCTATTGTTCTTGACGACAACATGGAAATGGGCAGCATATTAAAACCTTAAACATTTGTGTCACTGTCAAAATGTGACTGTTTTGCTCAGCATGGAGGACAGCTCAGGTTTAGGCTTGTTCTTTTCTTCCTGAGGAATTTTAAACATTTACCACACGACTCCAAACAGTACACTTTGACTATTCCTGTGAACAGGAATAGTGCACATTACACAGAAATAATCCTTTGAAAGATTTAAACATCATTAGTTTGATGTTGAGGGAATATGACCCATAACTGATGTGATTTGTGACATAAACCAGAGCAAATCTGGGCTGGGAATCAAACCCAGGACCTTCTTGTTGCAAGGCACCAGTGCTGCCTACTGCACCACCTTGCAGCCCAGGTCAAATCATTTCACGTTATAAATATTTAAAAGCGAGCGCAGGCTCAATTCAGCATCATTTCGGTTTAAAATTAGACATCCTTAAATCTTTCAAATTAAATGAAAGTAAAACAGAAATGATTTTTGACAACTCTTATCGAAGGTATTAACAGTGTTTCAAGCTACTTATTTTAAAGTAGGAAAATTGGAATTGCCTTGTTTGTATCTGCAAAGCCCAGGACACTCTGGTAATAATATTTTTTTTTGTTTTTTTAATCTCAGAGAGTTTTTGTCTCTCCAGTAAAATAAAAGTTAGAGCCAAACAAGCGATCATTACTGGTGAAGTGATCCAGGGAGCCTGAGCTCCCATCAGTCCGGCTCCTGGATAAAAACGTTGATGCCCATAGTGTAAGAAACATCTGGGCCTTCAGAGCTGAACTGCTGCTGCAGCGCTCCAGGAGAATACAGGGCAGACCGCCGACTGACATGTTGCAACATTCTCTGAAGTGGCAGAGAAAGCAAGAAGCAGCATGACTTTGCTGCTGTGTGGACAGGAACGGGTGGAAATGAGGGAAAACATGACACTTACCCCAACCTGTTGTTGCTAGGCGCCAGCTGAGCCCTGATCCCTGAATGGAGCGTCACAGAGGACACGCCCCCTGCTCCTCACTGGGCGGGCCTCATCAATCATGGATGCAGACACAATCATTAAACATGGCGGGCGAGGCAAAAGGCAGGACTGATTGGATTTCCATCAGTAAGTAAGCTGGAAGCTAAAAGAAGCCAGCAGTGATGCATCGGCGTGCCTGCAGCAGCCGTTTCCATGGCGATATAACCACAGACTGCTCCGCCTTGCCGTGAGTTAGCAGAGTGCCTCCAGAAAAACTTTTCACACCCTCTAAGAGGTGGGCATTTAACGTTTATCATGAATATGATTAATGAATTAATAATCACGCTAAGATTTTGATTTATTGTTATGATAAATTCCAATTAATGATGTTTAAAATCCCTTCAGACTGTCTGTCTGATCTGGATGATTATTTTTACTATTTCTATCCACCGTTTGTTCAATAAAGGTGTATCAAGTTGTCCTAAAGAAGTACTTTACAAACTCAATGTTTTTCAACAGCAGGATTTAATTAGACCCATGGAGATGTGAATGATGTGCCATGCAGTCATAACCATAAAGTTACTTAAAAAAACAGTAATAATTCCTGTTATCACTTTTATAATTAACACCATCACCACAAAGTATCATTTTTTATTCATATCGCCGTCTTCTACCATCCAACTAGGGGTGGGCTATAAATGCATTTTATCAATTACCGTAATCCAATTATTGGTTTTTGAAGGCTTAATTTTTGGAAAATCTGGATTTTTTTTTCTCTCCAATGCATTCTGTAGATTTCCATAGTTCAGAGTGACGTCAGCACACACAGGGCGGCCATCTTGTTTACAACTACCATTTATTTATTCAAGTGATGTTTATGACAGGATATTACCAGAATAAAGTGGCAATTTTATGAGAACACCAGCATGAAAAATGGAAAGATTAAATGAGGAATGTTGAGCATCTTGTGAAGGTATACTTTGGTGTATGATTTACTCAAAATAGAAATAATCTTTAAATATATCAGCTTCAAATTATCATCTGTAGCAAGACTTTGAAACAATTGTGCTAACAACTGAGTATATTAAAAAAAAATCAACATGAACTGAGACGGCGACATCAGATCCTGATAACTGAGCTACTTTATCATTAAAATGCTTTTATTTTTTGTATTTTTAAGAGGTGTTTTTTGTGGTTGAGTTTTTATTCTGCTAATCATATGACTATGTTCTGGTAACGTCAGGGCCTGAAATAAAAGCCAAATGAGAGAAAATATTTTTTGTCATTTGTAATTTATTTTTAAGAAAAAAAAAAACAAACAAACAAAAAAAACAAGAATCAGTTAAAGCTTATTGTAACAATCTGATGTTATATTAAAAAATGTAAGAGCAATAGCAGCAAACTATACAATAATTTCCCAAGCCTAAACAGGATACAGGATTTTCAAAAAGCCTTGCCACAATTTCTCAACTTTGGGCTTTGACTAGGCTGTTCTAACAAACACTTCAATTTTAGGTTTGCTAAGAATAATCAATATTTCAATGACATGTCACAATATGACATTTTACTGGACGATAAATTGTCACACAAATGATTGCGATAAACCATAATATTTTGTTTTCAGATCATTTTAAAAGAATTAACTAATAAGTAATATATGGAAAATGTCATAATAATGCAAGTTGGCCCTCTCAACGTCCAATAAGCTGGAACACTGGAACTGGAAGATATGTTATATGTCCAAAATAAAACATGACACAAACTATTAAGGAAAAAAAACATGCAACCAAATCCATAAATAAACTGGATTATGATGTCTCAGTAAACAAAACTGACCTTCGAGAAATATTTATTATCAGAATGAAACTACTGAGATCATTTAAATTTATCATGTGATTAATTGATTAATTTCTTATTGTGACAATAATTATTCAATAACAAAAAAAGTGCATAAAAATCGATACAGACTGAGTCACTTTCATCTCTTAAGCGACCAAGTTGCTGAATCATCTTAAAGTAAAACACTTTTTGTTTTATTGTTTTGGAAAGGCTGCAAACAACTTCACATCACCATTTGCTGAGAAGTGTGAAACCACTGGCATTTGTAGTCAAAGTAGAATCATTTGAGGAGTTCCCTGCCCCGCCCCTCTGTTTCCTCCAGGAAGTCATTCCCTTTCCTTGGCTCGATTGGCTGCACGCTCGGGAGCAGAGGTTACCACGATCAAGTGTGCTAGCTTCTGCAGTCGTCCACTACAAGTATTAACGCATATTAAAAAACTATTAAAATAGACAGTTCTAGTTGTTTTTATTTGTCTGAAGTATTTGACAACATTATGCTCAACACACACTTTCAGGTCGTTGAGTTTGTCTTAAAACCGACCCAGAGGGAAGCTAACCAAACCAGCAGCTAGTCAGCATTACCTTGTGAGCTTTAAGGTTCAATTGTGGTCTCATCTGACAAGAGCATATTATTAATACTATTATTATTATTCATATTACTCACTTCCTCCAGGAAGCTACAATATTGAGATTGAAACTCAACATTGCACACACTCAGTCACTGTAATTTTTCTGTAAATCTGACCAATCACCTTAATGTGTTCTGTATTTCCTTCTTTTCTGACCAGTCACTGCAATTCAGCTGAATCTTGACCAATCCCATTTCCCCCCTTCTAATTCAACTTCCTGTTTCCCACAGTATCTTGAAAGCCAAACCTGACAACATGAGTGATTCTAAATGTTAACATCAGACTTTTTTTTTGCTGAGATGTTCTGAAGGATTTGCTTCTACTGTGTCTACAGTTCATGTTAGCCTGAATGAGACAATATGGAATTATTCTTTTGCACTTTGACCTCTCCTCAGGACAGCATTTGATTTGTCTGAAAACGTTATTTGCACTTTTAAACACTAACCATGTAAAAATCCTGTCTCTTTTTGGGAACGTCATATGCAGTGATTTCAACTTTTTAGTAAGACCGGGTTATAGCAAAAATAAAGCTTAAATAAATTGCTACTTTGACTTCAACGTTTCAAAAAAATGTGCTGCAAAAATCAGTAATTTTAGTCTGCAACAATCACAAAGATCATCACAATATCCTGGAGGGATCGGCGGTGAACATGGCTGCGCTGTCAACTTGAGGCAAACTGCTAAAGGAACTTATTCTCTACTTCACAACTATGTGCTACTTCTTTGTAGCCTCTGAAGCCAAATAGAACATGAATCTGTCTACAAGGCAAAATGTGTTTTTTCCCTCCCAAGAGATTAGAAAATCTTGCGATGGTGATAAAGCTGGTAAATATAGCAGCGTATTTTCTTCTTTCCTATCTTTCTCATCTGTGTTTCCGTTCCTCTGTGACCTTCAGCATTTTGGGCAGCATCTGTGTCCAGAGTGACGATCCGCTGTCCAACTATCATAACAGCTGGAATACATTAGTCAAACAATTACTACACTCCAAACAGTTCTATGAAATATAAATATTGACTCAAACTGATATTGCGATGACCAGATATTTGTGACATATTATGAAGCCTTATTGTTCTCCTTTTCTTGTGTTAAACTGACAATCTAAGCCTTCATCTAATCAGTTCGACGCGGCATACTGGAGTCAAAGACAGACACGCCAACTCGGGCAGATGGATATCTGCGAGTCTTTTTCACTGCAGCACTAAATGCATTTTAAATTGCCTCTCTCGTGCTCAGTCGTTGCGTCTCTCTGCCTCATTTCGCCGGGCGATGCTGCGCTCTGGGAACCAGAAGAGGCTAATTATGTGGAGCGCAACAATTAAACAGCTGCTGTGATGGGAAAAGGTGAAGGACAACAACCAGCAGCTCATGAAGTCCAGAAAATAATCAAATGAAGAGATGAAAGTAGACGTGAGAGGAGACGGAGCTAAAAGTGAGAAGCCAATCAGAACGGGTCGGGTCGAGTCGACCTGCAGCTTACAGGTTCCAGCATTAATGGACTGATGTTCTTCAGGCAGCTTTGCTTCCATAAGCCTGTCTAACCCGTCCTGAGTCCATCAGACATGGCCGTCTGACCGACTGCCTCTGAACCTGACCCACCGGCAGGTTGACAACCTGGGTGGATTGATGGGTCTCTTTTTCACTTCCTGTTGCTCTGGACCACAGAAACTGCAACTCCTCCACATCCAGCCCTGCTCTGATTGTCTCTCTAACATTTAGACCCTGTCTTGATTTCGGCAGATCTCATCTTCATCTGCAAACATGGAGAATGTCAACCTGGTGTTTGAGCCAGTCCGTCCCGCGTGAGGCACACCGAGCCCTTACCCTCTGGACGAAGCAAAATGGAGAACTAGGGGCTGGTTTTTACTAGGCTACCTCTGAGTGTGTTCTTTCAGCAAATGGCTTTTTTTTTTGTCTTTACACTCCAGTTAACGATGACCTTATTACTAAATTAGTTGACCATTATTTCAATAATCGATTATTCCAATGAATCGTTTCAGCCTTTCTTAGAAAAGCAAATTTGAGTTATTGGGAAGAAATTGCCAGTTGCAAAAAAGGTAATTACGGCAGGGAAATTATACAAATTATACATGCAACTACAGGGCAGAAGATCTGTCTGTAGGTTCTACCAGAGCAGATAACCAGTTATTAAACCTGCTGGTATCAGCCGGTTAAACTCCCAGGCTCTCTCAAGTAATTCACGTCTGCATTATGAGCATGTTTACTGGAAAAGTAATACTAAATTTAGTTGGTGTTTCTTTATAAGACGTTGAAACAGTATGAATATCATAACTGTAATAGAATTTTCATTATTGTAAATCATCTGTTCTTAATAACTCACCTGGTTAAATGAAGGTTAAGTAAAATTAAATAAAATGCATTCATTCATTTACATTTCGGTATTAGGTTGTTGTGAAACTACTGACCAACTTAAGGTCAAACTGTGAGAATCTCTTCTGGCCCATTTCTAACCCCAGCCGGACTCAGACCGCACACCTCACCACTGTCTGGCTGCACAGCCCTCACTTCACTGCTGGACCCGACTTCCTCATGCAGCAGCAGTTCCCCTCATGGCATCTCTTTACAGTCTTCCCCTAGAAACATAAAGAGACGCCCCCTCTGGACCTGCTCGATACTTTTCAATGAAGCATTTCAAAGCAAACGTGTCTTTAAAAAGACACTGTAGAACGGAGCTAACTGAGGGACATCTGCACCGATAACCGTCCCAGCAAGAAAACTACCCTGGACGGTGTCCGTCTAAATGAAGACCCCCACCCCCTTTACCAAAACGTTCACCCGGAAACGGGGGATGTGTCTCTGAGAAGAGCTGCCCGCGTCAGGTCACACATCTGCCGCTGCCGTCAGGTAGCAGGTGGCGGTGACCAGCGGGGGATCGCCGAGCAGGTGAGCTGCTGAGCGGCTGCTACCTCCGGCTCTCCTGTTAGCCCTCCCCTGTACCCCCCACCGCCCCGCTCACTTCCTGCACCCGGAGAGAAGTTTACAGGAAGAAAAGTCGCCTACCTTTGATGGGCCGTTCAACGGTAGAGAGTTTGTTTTGGTCTTTGGTCGACATCCTCGCTGCCTGCTGGCCGCGGGCGGACACGGAGCTGAATCCGAACCAAACTTGACAGATTCCTCTCCAGCTAGCAGGCTAGCTGGGCTGGGCTAGCCGCGCTAGCAGCGGGGCGTCTCAGAGCGGCAGAGAGGACAGCCGCAGTCAGCTTCCAGGCCGAGCAGGACTCAACCCCGACGCGGATAAGAGGAAGGCGCTGACGGAGATAATGGCTCTGTCCAGCTAACTGTAGCCCTTCCCGAGCTCTGCGGTGCAGAAAAGCCGAGCCGCTGTCACCGTGTGTGTGTCGGATGAAGCGGCCCGGGGGGGCAGCACCGATCTCTGGCTCCAGCAACACGGCGCCGCGCCTCAGATCATATCCCGACTTTATCCTTTTATTCTCGGACCAGCTGCATCTGTTACAGGCCGCTGCGCTTTGGGTTTTTTTTTTTTTTTTTATCGTGATCCGATGTGTCGTCCAGACCCTCTGTCGGATTACAATAATCCGCCGCAAGCGGATTTCCTATAACATGGCTCGACGCGGGGATCTGTGGGTAGTGTAGTATTAATGTGAAATTTAGGCGCCGCCTTCATACTGTAGTCGCTGAGGCCACTCCATGCAGCTGCCTGGGCCCAGACACGCTGCTCTTTAGCTCAATGTACCTCGCCTAGTTCCAATAACATGTCACGTACATATTCCTCTCAGTTCAATATATCATACAAAAGTTCATTTATGTCACTGATTCAGTTCAAAAAGCTTGATAACAAGGAATTGGTAAACTCTGCTGCTTGTGCACTTTTTTCTACAACACTTTTTCTTTTCACTAAACTTTCCGTTAACATGATTGGACAAAGCACTCTGTGAGTGTGAACAACCAGTTTCTTAAGCAATTGCCTTTAGTGGTTTTATGTCTTTGTGGAGGGTGTGGTCTAAAATAAACCACTCTGTATGTAGTGAGTCATTTACACATCAAGTTTCCATTTTTAAGTGAATTACTGAATTAAATCATCTTTTAAATTATATTCTAATTTATTGGGATGCTTGTATCATTTCAAAAAGTGGGACTTACAAATTAAAGCTTCAGAAATGCATATATTTAATACAATTTATAGTTTAAATTAAATGTATTCTCAAAAATAAAGTGGCTTAATTTCCTGAAAAGAACTTGATGCCACTGATTGGTCCACTTTTATCTTAAAAATTTTATTATGAAAGATGAATTTAGGAACCTGCGACAGATTGGCGATCTGTCCAGGGTGACCCCGCCTCTCGCCTGGAATGTTAGCTGGAGATAGGCACCAGTAACCCTCCTGGCCCCACTAAGGGATAAGGGTGTAATAAAATGAATGGATGGATGGATGGATGGATGGATGGATGGATGGATGGATGGATGGATGGATGGATGGATGGATGGATGGATGGATGGAATTTAAGAACAATGTTTTGATGTGCTAACAGTTTTTCATGCTGGCAATTCACCTATGAGATTATATTCACAGTAATAAGATATATGTTAATTAATTGCCTCCCAGAAATCTTTGATGCATATTTTTTTCCCGGGTCACTTGGGGTGTGGAATTCTGCATATTTTGGTATCAATCTGATACCAAGTAAATACAGAGCCAGTAAGTATCGTCAATACTTATACCGATACTTATTATTTAAATATTATATATTATCAGACTTTGGACCTTTAGGTGTTTTTGTTATTTTTCCTTTAAAATATTTTTGTTAAAACCAACAACAGTATTTAGATAAAAAATGTTTAGGTGTCAACAAAATGCTTTGATAGCACATTTATATGATAAACAGAACCAATACATTGTCCTGTGTGCAATGATTTATAAATAAACTAAGTGCAAAGGATTATAATGTGAAACAAAACCAAAGCTAAATATTTTTTCAAATTACAATTTAGGAACTACAGTACAAAAATAAAATAACATTTCAAGAGGGAATCTGAAACTAAAGTTTATAATGTCGACTTATCAACATTATGGATATACTGTATACAAACTGACTATTTATGCTGTCACAGCCTGATCATTAGAGAAGCTGAAGCTGATAAGCATTCCACAGCTTCCCTCTGTCCATCTAATCAGCAGACTGACTGCTGAAGGAGGAGCAGTGCCTAAAACGATCAAAACATTCAGTTGGACTGAAGTGTGCTTCCTGGAAATCTGATGTATTTCCTCATAAAGCTTTGAAACATCAGTTGTTGTTTTTTTTTGCTGTTTTTTTCCTCTGCTCTGCTGCAGTCTAATGTAACATGCAAACAAATATTAAAAGTACTGAAGCCACAGTTCAGCATCAGTGACTGTGAAACCTTCAGTGAAGTACTGCTGATCTGGTGTCTGCTGTTTCACATGTGTTTTATGAGTACAGAAAAGCAGAGTGGAGCAAGCCCACCCCCGTGTGGACACCGACCAAACTACAAGAAAACAACAGAAATCTGAAGTGACAGTGGAGCACAGCGGGCCAAATCCGGCCTCTTCTAAGTATTTTTCCATCCATCCATTTTCTAATACCCTTGTCCCTTAGTAGGGTCAGGAGGGCTGCTGGTGCCTATCTCCAGCAAATGTTTCGGGCAAGAGGCGGGGTTCACCTTGGACAGGTCGCCAGTCTGCTGCAGGGCATCTAAGTATTTATGTGGCCCTCTACTCCCAAGAGGGCCACATAAATAAAACTTTTAAGATAAAAGTTGTGTGCTTAAATATTATTCTATCAATAAAATTAAAGCAGATTTTTTTTTTATCAGTATACTAACTGATTACATCATTGTAAAAAGATGTGCAACATCATTTATTTTCAAGACGGAATGCAGAGACAGCTATTTATTAATATTCTAAGTTTGGTAAAGCTGCAATATGTAACCTTTAAAGAATATGATTTTTACATATATGTTAAAGCTGTCACCATGTTGTGACAGTACAATATGAGATAGATAATCTGTGAAAAGATCCCTCTCTTCCACTTCCTCCCTGAGCTGCTACTGCTGTCTGAAGAAACCCAAAGCTCCCGTTCAAAAACAACCAATCAGAGCCAGGAGGAGGGGCTTAGCTCTGTCACTCAAACTCAAAGTATCAGTATCCAGTATTGGTATCATGACACTGACCCTGTATTTACTTGTCATTGGATTGATACTAAAATATGAGGTACACTTCTAGCTGCAGCATCTTTGTCAAATACAGGTCAAGAGATGTAACCTGAATGTTCTTTATTCAAGATGAAATAAAGTCAAACAAGCCTCAGCTGTAAATGTTATAAAATTATTAACCGTCTTTAAAAGACTCCCTTATTCCAGTAACTGATTTTCAATATGTTATCTTGAAAAGTAGTGCAGTTGTGAGTTAACCTGAGATCTATCAGGATAAACATGTAGACATTATCACATAAAAGTTTTACCCAGCAGGAGAACTTGATTACAAACAGTGTGTGTTCTCAGAGCATGAAACTGCAGCAGCGCCTTGTGTGAGTAAAACTTCACAGCAGAAGATCATATCCAGTCCCAGAATGTTCAGTAACTTCACTCAGCTCCTTCAGACTAGCCAGCAGCAGTTAGTCAGGCTCAGTACCAGGCTCACAACCAGACTCAGAACCAGGCGCTGTACCAGGCTCAGTACCAGGCTCAGAACCATGCTCAGTACTGGGCTCAGCTGCAGGCTGGTGCCTGTGCATCCATCATGACGAAGAACCCCAGGGAGTACGGCAGAAGCTTCAGGTGTTCAGCAGGAGGAAGCTGAGTGCCGTTGAGCTCAGGGAGAGTTTTATCATCCACCATCTTCAGCAGCTCTCCATTCAGCTGAACAGACCTGCAGGGAAAACAGAACACACACAGTCAGGACAATGCAGGTGAGGGCAATGAGAATCAAGCAGATCTCCAACAGTCCACAAAGAGCCAGACTGTCACGTTTACTGAAGTTCTGCTCATAATAAGGTCGGTGCATCAGTAACTTCCTCTAGAACCCTCAAAGTTCATCTGGTCAGTTTGTCACTTTCACCACTAGATGTCACCCTACTCCTGCTCATACCTTATTGCTACATGATTGCTACAGTCCATCATTAGATGGCGCTGTCAGTCAAACACAAAAGCCTTAGTTTTGCTGACATCAGCAAATGGCTGAAAGCAAAGGTCCAGCTGCATCAGTCTGGTGTGTTTGTGTCCTTTGTAACTTCTGATGTTGACCTGACTGAACCAAAGCGTCCAGCAAGCAGTGGTCTGAAGAATTAATGACCCTTACAAAAGCACACAGTGGTCCACAATGTCACTGTAATGTCAGGAACCCGGAGAAAAGAAGAACTCTGAATGCACCAAGGTCAGTGGTTATGTTCTACACTCCCTCCAGCCCCTCCTTCTGTTCCCATTGCTTTTACATGTATCAGTGGACACACGCTGTGGGATTCACATCCACCCAGACCCAGCTGTTTCCACACAGACTCTGCCCTGGAAGCAGGGTGGAGCGAGAGGTGGGTGTTGAAAAATACCTCATCTTCTTCTGGTGTATAGTTCTTATTTCTGTTCTGGCGGCTTCGTGTCAGTTCGTTCAGATCATCAGGACAGGTGAAGTGGTGAAAGAGTTTATTCTAATCAGCAGACTGATATGAGCTGAAATCAGTCTCTCCATGTTAGCAGCGGTTGCTAATCACATACTGAACTCTAACGTCTCTCTGTTCGACAGCCACAGCCAGGCAAAGGTGTGAAAAAGAGCGACAAAAGCAGAGGAGGAGGGTTAGCAGACCCAGCAACAGTCTTCATTCCCTTCTGCTGCCACTTGATATTAAACACGACTCAACTCCAGGTGTTATTGAGTCACTTCAGCACATCTGTACTCACTGACTTTTAATACAGAGTGAGAGATTCATGTTTTGCCCTTTTTATGTTTCTGTTTCTCTCTTATGCTGTGTTTGTATTTTCCTTAATGTTGGAATTATTGTTATTTGTTATTTTTGCGTGCACACTTTGGTCAGTGGCAGTTGTTTGTAAAGGTGCTGTATAAATAAATGTAATTTAATTTGATTCAGTCAGAGGTTAGTTCAGATTTGTTGCAACACAGACTGCTACTGGTGTACCCTTCTGCCCACACCATCACCATCTACCACTATTAGAAGAACTAGAAATGAGGTATTTTTTTTATTGAATTAAAGAAGGATCAAGAATGTAAATGGGGGAATTTTCATCTAATTTCTCCTATTTTGCAAATAAAAACCTTGGACTTTCTCTAACCATTTAGCACAGAAACATTACAAACAAATAACTTAAAGTCTCAAAACAGCCGCTGCCACAAGCATCTGCTCCATCACTGTCCACAAACTTTTCTCTTTCCTCTGGGAAAGTGTTCTGACTTAAACCACTGTCAACAATTCACATGACAGGAAGCACCAGACAAAAATAAATTAAATCTTCCGCGTGACTCTGTGGCTCTCAGTTAGGGGGAAAAAAGGCTGTATTGAGAGGAGAGAGACACCTGGACTGCAGTCCTTCCTCCCCCGGCTGGTTGGACTGGAGAACAAAAGCGTCCACTGTGCTGCTGGAGACGCCGGTAGGAAGTGAGATCCTCACTGGCTTCCTGCTCAGGTTCATCCATATCAGCACCACGGCTCCGCCAGGGTAACTGCACACAAAACAAAACAAAACACAGCATCTCACCTTGGGCTGTCACTAGATCTTTACACCAGCTTCACCTCTTTGAACCACCTTAAACTTTAAACAGGCAGCAAACATTTCCTTTGTCTCGACCTCTTGATCAGTTTGTTTCTCCGTGCTTCCTGAACATGTTTGTCTTGTTTCTGTGAGTACCTCTTCCTGTTGGCGCAGTGCAGATACAGCCTCACTCTTTTACTTCTGCCGGAATCAGAAACGAGCTGAAGCTTCAACACCTCCGGTCCGACGAGTCTCTTATAGAGGAGCGACAGCCAGTAATCCTGGAAGAAGAGCCAACAATTCAGACAGAGGAGGGTGATTCAAAAAGATGCCAGAAAATCAAATCAGATGACTGAGTAGAGAGAGAAAAGTATGAGCGAATAAAATCAAACCAAAATAAAGGTTCCAGTTTGTTATGATGTTAAACTGAGTTTCAAACACTCTGGGTTCCTTTATTTGTGTCTTTTAAAACCGGTTAAAACTCCTCTA
The DNA here is from genome assembly GCF_000485575.1 of Poecilia formosa. Lineage (NCBI taxonomy): Eukaryota > Metazoa > Chordata > Actinopteri > Cyprinodontiformes > Poeciliidae > Poecilia > Poecilia formosa. The sequence goes on along the minus strand of NW_006800246.1, from coordinate 362,444 downwards.
TGCAGAGTGGATCTAAACTCAGCAAAGATTGATCCTTGGTCCAGCATGAAGACCAGAAGAAAGTGACGATGAAATTAGACAGTCAAGTCTTCAGATTTATTCCTGCCCTTACTTTTGTGTATATGCTATTGCCTAGCAACTATAGTGGCAGAAGGTGTTTTAGAGGACACTGGGGACGAAAGTAACACCATCAGTTCCACCATTTAATGACAGATAGAAGCTATGATATTCTTTCATTATTTAGCCATTCCCTCCAGCTTTCAGCCCCACAGGGCTGAAAGCTGGTGTGTTCCAATTTTATTAAGAAAAACTTATTTTCAAGTAAGAAAGTCATTTCATGAAATAAACTTTGCTTGGTTCTTCTCACACAGTTACAATTAGAACCTTATGAGAGTCATTTGAAAATGTAGCTTCCCAAGAAAGTGTGCTGCGTTTTTCCTCAGCTCATTTCAAAGCACAATGCTAACACAGTTAGCTAAACAATGGCTAACAGCAGTGGAGAAGGTTCTAATGCAGTGTTACAACATCCTTATCTATTAATAAATGCAAAAACAATTTTACTTTTCATTTTATTCATTTAAAAAAGCATGACATTAGTAATGAAAGCGATAGACGCCATTGTGGGTCCATTGACCCACATCTGTAACTTATTATTTACAACAGGATCGTTTCCATATTAAATGAAAATCCCCAAAGTTACTCCGACAGTCAGCAGGATCCCAGATCAGATTCCCGGCTGAGCACGGAGTCTGGCAGCATGGCTTCATCCGGACAAGACCTGATCAGCGACAGAATGATCCTGGAGTTTCCCCCGGACATCAGCATTTTTCATATCTATCATTCTATGGATGCTTTATCAGCAACTTCAGTAGCGTTTTTATTATTTTTGCATCAACTCTCTGAGTCACCTTGTAAAGAGACCCAGTGGATTGAAACGACTGAAAGTGTTTTGGGAAGTCCAGAGCCGTCTTACCGGGAGGGGGTCCAGGTCGTCATCGATCATGTGGTAGCTCCCGGCGCCGACCAGTACCTGCCTCATCACCACATCCAGGCCCAACCTGGCTCCTAGACCCAATTTATCCAGCCACCTGCACACACCACAAGTCTGTTTGTTTTCCACAACTGAAAATATTCAGCTCTAAAAGTGAGCTTAGCACATGCCCTCATGTTAGCATGAGCTGCTACCGAGCTAACATTCTTGCAATTAACGTTTTATTTTCAGTCTTCTTTTTCTCCTTCTTTGTTTCTTGAATGATTTTGTTCACATTTGTCAGGTGGTTTTAGCTTTAGTCAAAGGCTTTCAGTAGTAAAATATGAAGTTTATTAATAATAAAAGGTTTCTGGGTTTTGGATAAACTTCAGAACTGATTTGTTACGTTATCATTTTATGAGACTGAAGTGAACAGTCAGCTGCTCTTCTTCCCCTTTTGGATCCAAAATCCATTGCACCATAAAACCATAACATCATACACCTGCTGATAAACTGTGCAGACCTTTCAGTAATGACTTGTGAACATCGTCACACCTGTTGAACATTACAACCATCATCAGTAAAGATATATTCAGAAACTCAGAATCTTGTTCCGATTAGTCCTGTTTGTCAGATTAAAAGTAACTTTTAAGACTAACAACCAGGTAGAACCAGGAATTAAATACACTTTCTGTGTTAAAAAAAATATATATATATTAGTCTGATGTAATGATTTCAAATGTCATATTTTCATTAACAGAATATTATCAGAATTAACAAATAAAGGCTTGAAAACATCCATCTACGTGGAATTAATCTATAAAATATGTTTCACTTATTGAACTACTGAGCGAAATGAACTTTTCAATATTCTAATTAACTGAGTGATGGTAAGCGGTAATGTGATGTAATAAACATGAAGTTGATGATGTCATCAACAAACCCACTGTCATCTGGTTAAAGCAGCAGCACTGTGAGGATCATGTTCATTTAACACAATTCAGCCTGATCTGCTTTGTGAGAAACTCCAGAGGTCAAAGGTGAACGTTTCAATAATCACCTGGTTCTGAGACAGACCACAGTTTGTGAGACTGACGGACTGTGTGTCTAATCGGGAGCACCACAGGGCTCTGTTCTCTCACCATTCCTTTTCACTATCTACACTTCAGACTTCAGCTGAGTATTTCTGGTTCTGATGAGCATCAGGAGCCTCTGTTTCCCTTTCCAGCCCTCAGAATTACAGCCTGAACACACCGTACAGCTTCAGCTGATCCTCAACATGATCTTTTCTCAGCAGCAGTGATCACTGAATGAATCAGACTTTATTCTAGTTAAATGTGAAGTTTTCCTAAATAGACCTGGACTCACATGAATCCAGAGACGAAGGTGTCCGACAGTCCCCGCGCGCCACCTCCGTAGGCCGAACTCGTCTCTCCAAGCCACACTGGTTTCCCCGGAGACTCCTGCTGTACTCTCTGAGTCACACAAGGAACAAACAATGAAACATCTCTGTCATCAAACCCTCAGCCAACCAGCTGCTGCAGTCTGACGCCGTTACCTCCAGAACCTCATTGGTTTTCAAAGCCAGGGTGTCCAGAACTTCAGGATCTAGAAAATCCTGTAGTGAAGTGTCTCTGCCGTTCACATAGTAACTAGGAGACAGAGGAGAGGACAGTGTGATGGAACCATCATGTGAAAGCAGCCATCGCTTCAGGGATGATTTCATATCTAATCAATGATTGGCTGAGCTCAGGGTGTGAAACCACAGAGGAACCAGAATCTATCAGCAGCTGCAGCAGTTCCAGCAGCACTGACTGTCCAAAAACCCTCATGTGGCTACAGATCCGTTTGGACAGAGCTTCTGCAGCGATGCTGCAGCTGATGTTTTGGTGCTGCTGAGGAATGTGGTGGGCGTGGCGACTGTCAACTCACTGGTGCCAGGTACAGGCGTTGATGGCCTTGGCTCCACTATGCAGGAAGCTGCGGCAGAAACACGGGGAGGAAACAGTTAGTGAATTTATAAAGTTAAACTAAAGCAGAGTGAGGATCCACTGACGTCTTCTTCAGTCCAGTAATGAAGCAGTCAGCAGGTTAGACTCTACAACCATCACCGCTTCCTGCAAACTCAGTCACTGTTTACATCCCTGCTGGCATTTGCTCAACCATTTGCAGTTTTGCTCATTTTTAACATAATTTCTGCTGTTATTGCACTTCAGTTTTTCTGTGTTTTTTCATGTTCACACATTATGTACTTTTTAAAAAGTCATCCTACTCAGATGCACATCTCTTGGATTGCGAGTACAAAATTTCTGTTCTAATAACTGCACAGTATTTTTATGTTAGAATCTTGTGCAGTACATTATTATTGCTGTTATTGTTCATCTTGTTTTTTATATATGTATATCTTTAAACACTTATTTGAAACTTTTTTGTGTGAACTTGCATATCTTCATCCTGTTGTTACATCTGAATTTCCCCTCTGAGGTTCAATAAAAGTTTTTTTCTATTTTGCTCTATTAGCAAACGAGACGTCCATGTGTTTTTCAGATGCTCTCCTTATTATTCATAAAAACTATCAATTTTCATGAAGAAAACAAAACCATTTGTATAGTTCCATTTGTGATGCAAATCCACATCAGGTGCAGACCTCTCCAGCAGATCCGCCCTGCGGTCCCGCGGCTGGCCCACATCGGGTCCGAACAGCCCGGCGTCCCGGTAGAGTTTGAACTCTGACATCATCTTTCTGAGACGGGTGAAATCGACTCCCAGCTGATTTCCATCCACACGGATCCCAGCCTTCTTCTCAAAGCTGTTTGGCTCTGCAGACACACAGAACACCGTCAGTATGAGACTCTCACCACATGGAGACACGGAAGTGAAACTCAGACGTCACGAAAGAAACCACAGAGTTTCAGTATTACTCCAGGTTTGCTGCAATAAACTGTAAAAAGGGAAGAGAGAAAGAAGAAGCTCATCTGATAATCGGCTTAAAAGGTTTCCTGATTCCCATAAAGCTCAACGTTCATTGCTGAATTTGGATCATGATAAAACCACACAGACTCAGATCCTCTCTACAACAAAAGAACAATCTTCAGAAGTCCATCCAGCTTTCTGTTTCTGTTGCAAACAGACTTTCTAAAGGAACTTGAAACTTGGAGCTGCAGACATTTCTCACTGTCTTAGAGATGAACTGATAGCAGCAACATTACAACCACAAATTTCCACTTTCATCCCAAACTCAAGTTTTTCTTTGCTGTTCAGACCAGAGAAAAACATAAAGTTTAAACTCTGACTCTGTCCAAAGTTTGAACTCTGACATCATCTTTTTGAGATGGATGAACTCGACTCCCAGCTGATTTCCATCCACATGGTGTGTGTTGTTGTGTGTTGTCACATCAACAGTCCTCTATTAAGAGAGTAAAAACCTTTTTTTCAGTGAGTACTGAGAAGTAGATGTGCAGTTTTTGCTAATTGCTGCTGGCTAGTCTGAAGAAGCTCAGTGAGAGAGGCATGGGGGAGGGGCTGCTCTGTGGGGTGGAAGCTCAGTTGGGGTCTGCAGTGTCAGGATGGAGCTGAATGGAAAAGTCGGTGCTCAGTGAGAGCAGACATTTCTGTAAACCAAATTATAGCCATGGGAGACTAAAGGATTCCTCAAACATGTATGAAAGAATCAAGGTAACATGCCAGGTATGTTCATGATGATAATATAAAGTTCAAAAAAGTGGATTTTATACTGCTCCTTTAAAATTTGTGGAAACGTAAAAAAAGCTCTCAGGGTTTTGTGTTAGATTCAAAGAGCTGCGGGTGTCAGATCCCTGAACTGAGGACTGCTGAAGGCAGCTGGATTTTATTTATGGGTATCAGATTAAAGGGAGTTAAATACAATTGCAGATTACACTTTTCAGATTTTTATTTTAAAACAATTTTTAAACAGAAAAGAAGCTTGCATGTAGTACTTTGTGCTGGGCTATTGCATAAAATCCTGATAAATTTCTTTTACATTTTGTGATTGTAAGATTACAAAATGTGAGGGAGTTTCAGGGATGGATGTTTCTGCAAGGCGCCATATTCTGGACAGGATACGTTTCCTGATGAAGACGCCCTCCTGTTCCTTCCTCAGCCTCCTAAGCAGAGTGAAGACAAAATAATAACTTCCTGGTTCTTAACACACTACAGATGGAGACGTTAATTAATTACTGACTGAGTTTCATCACAGTGAAGCAGGTTAAGGCTACATGGATGTCACCACAGTGTTTGAATCTGTCAATGTCTCTTTCCTTTGTGAGTTAGGCTTAGTTAACTGAGCAGTTCATGACACTGCCTGAAGCCCACCCTGCTCCCTCACTGAGGCTGGTGTCTGAGTTATAACTGTGAGAGCAGATGCTAACCGTTTCCCAGCTCCCAGGACATCTCGTACTGTTTGGAGTCGCAGTAGCGGAGCAGAGAGCGGGCGTTGCTGCTGTTCCAGCTGTTGTCTGCCGTCCGGAGCAGCGCGTTCAGGCCGAAGATGAGATCCAGGCTGCAGCAGCTGCTGAAGGAGTGCAGCAGGTCCACGGTGAGCTCTGACAGAGACAGACAGCCATCAGGAGACACCCGCAGCTTCAGAAGACAGCCGGCCGGACATCCAGAACCTACCTGTGAAGTGGACCGGGTTGTACTGATTCTGCTGCTCCTCCTTGGCGAGGACAAGCTGCTGCTGGGCCCAGTCTTGCTTCAGTCTCTGCTCCAGCCACCAGGGCAGTCGGACACTGCTGCAGGGCTCACCTGAGGGGGCGAGAGCCGCTGGTCAGAGGACGAGTTCTCATGACTAAAGGAAGCCATCAGAACACAAACTGCTGAACATGGCATTTATTTCAACACAGTGAGAATGTGTTGTGTTGTTTATTTCTGCAAATACGCTGCAGTCCTGTAAGCTGGAGGAGTGTGATACTGCATGGTATCAACATGATACCAAGTAAATAAAGTGCCAGTATCGCCAACAATAGTACCAATACTTATTTAGAAATAACATTTCAGGAGGAAAACTGTCATCTATCTGACAAGAGAAGTCATTATCAATCTGAAAATGATACTGGCTTGGTATTGATATTATCAAAATTATATATTGTTACAATTAAAGGGGCGGTATTTTTCATTTTCAAGGCACATAATCCCATTTAATAGCAAAATCCATTGATATAATAATGCTGTTTTATATCAAATATGGTTGAAAAGAAATTTTACTTTCTGATTTATTGCGTTGAAATTGAGCCTCTGTCTCTTTAAAAACTCCTGCTCTTTCTGAAACTCCACCTCCAGGAAGTCATTACAATATGGCTCCTCTATTAACCCTTTCACAATGTTTTTACCAGTGTTGCAGTGAGAAGTAGCTGCTATAATGAGTTCCACCTGGTGGAATCCACAGTTCCACCAGGTGTTTGCTAATTGCTGCTGACTAGTCTGAAGGAGCTGAATGGCGGAGGGCTGCTCTGTGAGGTGGAAGCTTGGAAACTACAGCTCAGAGGAGAAGCTGCTTCTCTGAGGTGCTAGGTCGGCGTTTTGCACAACTGAATGGTTGCCATGGAGACTGAAGGGTTTCTCAACATGCAAGAAAGAATCAAGGCAATACTCCAGGTATGTTGTTGAGGAGGGAATAACATTATAACATGATGTTAATCTCAACAAAGTTGATTTCACATAAGACTGTCCCTTTACGATATGTTGCTTCTCAGAAGAAGAAGAAGGAGTAGAAGAAGAAGAAGAGGAAGAGACCTGGATCCAGCTGCTGGCTCCTCTGAGGACTGAACACCATGAAATCCTGCTTGGTTCCCCCGAACCTCAGAAAGGCTGGACTCAGAGCCGTGGCCAGAGTCCGGATCCTCTGAGACCTGCAGAGGAAACATGGTGGACAGAACTCAGCTCAAACACCCGAACACAGCCGCCTCCCTCACTCTGGTCCTCATGTAGCCTGCTGACTGTCTGCTCTGAACAACTGTATCATCATCATCATCATCATCATCATCACCATTATTTTTATCATCAGATTAGAGGCAGAAGCTCTGTCACTACTCTGCTACTTTCTGAATGTGTCTCATGGAGGTTCTGAGGAGCACACGCTGACATACAGAGGGGAAAATAAGTATTTGACACACCACTGATTTTTCTTTTTTCCCCTCTTCAAAAGAACAGAGACATCTGTTCTTTGGAACAGATGTCCAAAGAACAGACATTCAGGTTGATGCCTCAACCTGAAGTTGAGGCATCAGGTACGCCTCAACTTTGAGGTGTACCTGATGCCTCAAAGTTGCATCAGGTACTAGCAGTATAATAAAAAATAATCCAGAAAAACAATGTTTTATGATTTCCAAGCAGTTGGCAGAGAAGGCAACTGATGTTATGAATGAACTGATAACTTTATCAGTCTGGGAAGTGTTACAAAGCAGCTGGGATGAAGCAGTTATATATTTTATTTCACTTTACTATATTTAAAATAATAGTTTAGGACACGATTCAAGGCTTTTTATTTGTATTTTATCAATTATGTTCTGGTTGTTTAATTTATGTTCTCTAGGTTTTGGCATATTCCTATTCCGTTAATTTATTTGTTCATTACTGAGTTAAGGGGCATTATTATGCAAAATCATTCTTTTTTTCTAGCTTTACATCATGTTAATACTATTCCCTTATTAAACAAACAAACAAAAAAGTTAACAAATGACAGCATCTTGGTTCGCCAGAGCAAAAGTAAAATAACGTCAAAAAACAGAACAATTTCTTACCACCTGTATTCTTCTTTTTTCTCACTTTGTGTGATTTACGCCACACGGACACTGTTGCCATGGCAACTCAAGCTGTTTTTTTTAACTTAAAACCTTTTCCTGAGCTGTGAAATGAGCTATAAGAAATAATCCTGTAAATTTACAGTAAAATACTGGTAGGTACAGAAACCAGAATTTTACTGTAAATTTACAATATCTGCACCGTAATCTAATGTGACAGTAGATTACTGCTAAAGTAAATACAGATGTTGGTTAATTTAGCTGCCAGTAATTTACTTTAAATGTACATATTGAACTCTGTAATTTTAAAAGTAGTTTACTGTTAAAATAAATATAGTTAAACTAAATATACAGTAATATACTGGCATCTGCCAGTATTTCGCTGTAATTTAGTTTTCTACTCCATTTACTTTATTAGTAAGTAAATTGATCTTTTCTTTATCTGAAAGAAAAGGTTGTGAAACATTTCATGGTGCAGCTTTACAGTAGAGAGTAGCACTAAAACTGCTGAAATTGGTGCAGTTTTAAAATGCATTATCATTACGTCACTTCACAGCAGAGGATGAGATAAAATTCTTTAGGACAGAATTTTCATTTAAACACACTCTTATCCCACAAACCTTATATGGGCGCCCCGGGTGCCACTGACGATAAACCGCCACATATTTGCTTCACAACAGAAACACACAAGGGCTCAAACTCTAAATTACACTAATAAAACAAAACTAAATCATTTCTAACAATAAAGGAAGAATAAATTAATAAGGTCTTAAATGAACAGCTGGGGGGGGGGAGGAAAATGATCTGTATAACAGCTGCCGGAGTGAGTGAGGGTGGGCTTTCAGTTCAAAGGTGAAATGAAAGCGGTCAGTTCAGAGCGTCATTTTGAGTCAGAATCAGAACCTCACAGAACAATCAGAACCTCACAGAACAATCAGAACCTCACAGAACAATCAGAACCTCACAGAACAAACAGAACCTCACA